>NC_090656.1:240802379-240839879 GCF_040937935.1 Hyperolius riggenbachi
CAGTAATGGGTCCCAAAACTTCCTCCAGCCCCATCCGCAGGGAACGTTCCCACACCGCCGTCCTCAGCCTTTTGCTCCGATACTGGGTCCCATATCTTCCTCCCGCCCCATCCGTCTGGATCGCTACCATGCCGCCGTCCTCAGTCTTCTCCTGCTCCAGTAATGGGTCCTAAAACTTCCTCCAACCCCATCCACACGGATTACTCCCACGCTGATGTCCTCCGCCTTCTCCAGCTTCAGTACCGGGTCCCGTATGTTCCTCCAGCCCCATCTGCACTTATTGCTCCCATGCCGCTGTCCTCAGTCTTTTCCCTCTTCGGTACCAGGTCACATAATTTCAGCCAGTCGCAGACAGTTTTACGCATGGGCAGTGCCCTCTCTCCAGCTGAGAATAGTGCTGTGCCTGCGTAGTACTATTCTCCGCTGGAGAGAGCGCGCTGCGCATGCTCACACTGTCCGCGACTGGCTGAAGTTACGGGACCCGGTACTGGAGCAGAAGACTGAGGACGGCGACGTGGGAGCAATAAGTGCGCATGGGGCTAGAGGAAGCCCCAGGTATGTTTAAAACGTTCACTAACTATGCTTCGTTTCTGGTATACTTTAAAGGGATACTGTAGGGGGGTCGGGGGAAAATGAGCTGAACTGACCCGGGGCTTCTAATGGTCCCCCGCAGACATCCTGTTTTGGCGCAGCCACTCACCGATGCTCCGGCCCCGCCTCCGGTTCACTTCTGGAATCTCTGACTTTAAAGTCAGAAAACCACTGCGCCTGCATGCCCGTGTCCTCGCTCCCGCTGATGTCACCAGGAGTGTACTGCGCAGACACAGACCATACTGGGCCTGCGCTGTGCGCTCTTGATGACATCAGCGGGATCGAGGACACGGCAACGCAGGCGCAGTGGTTTTCTGACTTTAAAGTCTGAAATTCCAGAAGTGAACCGGAGGCGGGGAGGGGGAAGCATCGGTGAGTGGCTGCGCGGGCACAGAATGTCTGTGGGGGACCGTTAGAAGCCCCGGGTAAGTTCAACTCATTTTCCCCTGACCCCCCCTACAGTATCCCTTTAAAGGGATACTGTAGGGGGGTCGGGGGAAAATGAGTTGAACTTACCCATGGCTTCTATTGGTCCCCCGCAGACATCCTGTGCCCACGCAGCCACTCACCGATGCTCCGGCCCCGCCTCCAGTTCACTTCTGGAGTTTCAGACTTTAAAGTCAGAAAACCACTGCGCCTGCGTTGCCGTGTCCTCGCTCCTGCTGATGGCACCAGGAGCTTACTGCGCAAAGCACAGACCATACTGGGCCTGCGCAGTACGCTCCTGGTTACATCAGCGGGAGCGAGGACACTGCAACGCAGGCGCAGTGGTTTTCTGACTTTAAATTCTGAAATTCCAGAAGTGGAGGCGGGGCCGGAGCATCGGGGAGTGGCTGCGTGGGCACAGAATGTATGCAGGGGACCATTAGAAGCCCCGGGTCAGTTCAACTCATTTTCCCCCGACCCCGTACAGTATCCCTTTAAGGTGTATAGTAAAGTGCAGTGAATGTTTTTTTTACTTTTTTAAAATTGCAGGTTTGTAATGTGTGCTACTGTGGGTGCGGGGGTCAGGGGGAGCATCATTACTTAAAGAGAATCTGAAGCGAGAATAAATCTCGCTGATTCTCTTAATAATAGCAGGGGCATGTTTGCCCCTGCTAAACCGCCGCTATAACGCCGCTCTAAGGGGGTCCCTTACGTCTCAAATCCCCCCGTGCAGCGCTTCCTGGTGAGGCAGGGCTACAAGCCGCAGCCCTGCCTCACAGGCGTCTATCAGCGGCGCCTCTCTCCCCGCCCCTCTCAGCGAAGGCAGACTGAGAGGGGCGGGGAGAGGCGGCGCTGCGCCGCTGATAGACGCCTGTGCGGCAGGGCTGCGGCTCGTAGCCCGGCCTCACCAGGAAGCACACAGGGCAGCAAAATCTACGACCAAGTTGGTCGTGGATTTTGCAGGGGGGATTTGTAAGGTAAGGGACCCCCTTAGAGCGGCGGGATAGCGGCGGTTTAGCAGGGGCAAACATGCCCCTGCTATTATTAAGAGAACAAGCGAGATTTTGTCTCGCTTCAGTGTCTCTTTAACTAAAGGGTGCTGATCCTCTGGCCCCAACCTGTTTGGGATCCTCCTATCTAGTTCTCCTGTCTGCATTTGTACTGTGTGGTGGCCACATGCCGCAATGGATTTTGGGAGATGAATGGATTCTGGGAGATAGTCTGGTTAGATGTGAGTACACTGATGCACTGGCATCTAACCAGCCTATATCTCTTGGGATGCATTGTGGCGTGCATGTAACCCCCGCCAGGAATTACTTGCAGAAGCTGCTGTCAGGGGAATTTGGAAGATCCGTAATGGGCGGGGGACCATACAATACTGATTACTAATGGCTCTCACACTGACCCCCATGTACCCAGTATAACTTACCTAGGGCTTTTTCTAGCCCCCTGTAGTCATTCTGGTCCCTTGCTGTCATTCCACTTTAGGCGGGCACATCTGCTGGGGGGAGGAAAATGACTTCAGGGGGCTAGAAGAAGACCTAGGTAAGTTTAATTTTACATTTCCTTTTAGCGCCATTGATCCCGTTTTACTGTTGCAAAATTTTGTGGCACGGCATGCTGCCTTCAAGAAACTCAGACCGAGCCTTACAGGGCAACTGACAGAGTGGCATATGGAGGCTGCCATATTGATTTCCTTTTAAACAATACTAGTTGCCTGCCAGCTGACCTTTTTTAGCATTAGTAGTGTCTGAATTCCACATCTAAAACAAGCATGCAGCTAATCTCGTCAGACTTCAGTCAGAAATATCTGATCTGCTTCATGCTGGTTCAGGGTCTGTGAGGCTAAGAGTAATAGAGGCAGAGGCTCAGCAGGACAGCCAGGAAATGTGCATTGTTTAAAAGTAAAAATATGGCAGCCTCTGTATCCCTTTCTTGTCAGTTGTCTTTTAAAAAGTCCGTGACAAACCACTCCCAATTTTAGGCCACACCCCTCAGGCCACACCCACAAGCCGGTATTTTTTTTACCCTAAAGGTGGCAACCCTAGCAGGACCCCGAATGCAAAGTTTTCCCGAAAAATTCGGGTGTTTTTTAGGTTTGCCGCATGCAAATCCGAACCCGAATGCTGCGATTCCAAGCCGAACCCGAATACGAAGCATGCCGAATGCGCGCGCTGGAATTCGGCCGGATGGAGCTGTGGGTTCGGTTTCGGCTTCGGGATTCGGGGATGACGTGATTAGGCCAATCAGAAGTCCTCCTGCCGAGGAGCTGGCAACCCTAGCAACCAATCAGAGGAGGGGAGCCTGGCCCTCCCCTCCTCTATATGAGGCGGCGGCCATGTTGCGGAGCCACGCACTTGTGTGACTGCTGCTGGTACTGAGAGATTCTCCAGTGCTGTGCTGTGTCTGAGCAAGTGCTTTTCACTGCTAAACCTAGCGTTTTGCTTCCTAAACACCTCCTTAACACATTTATTGTTGTCTTATATAGTTAGCTAGTATTTTGATTGTTTTTAGTCAGCTAGTGTATAGTGTATACTGTGCTAGGCTAGTGTTAGTCTGTGTGCAGGCTAGGCCTGCTAGCCTAGGTAGCCTTAGTTAGCCTACTACTAGCTTAGGTAGGTTAGGGATTCTAGTTAGTTGTGTACTAGTAGTACTAGTTTAGTTAATTATTACTGCTGTAGTCTGTTACTTTATTAGTTTCAGTACTGTGTTAGTTAGTTACTGACTGTGAGTGACAGGTCACCACCAGCATCCATTGTGAGTGACCTGACCTGTGACTGTCTGTCACCTCATCTGCCCGAGCCTATTGATTGATTGCGTCTGACCGTGTGTGACCGTTTTTAATTGACACCGCTAGGTGTTTCTTAGTTACCTGCGTGCGTGCATACTTCTAGTGTCTACTACTATACTACTAGTCTACTAGTGTAGTACCCGTTCACTAATTTTTTTTAAAATTTTACTGTGTGATTTTATTATCTGGAGTGTGTGTAATAAATAAGAGTTACTTACAACACATACAGGCCACCACCAGCATCCGTTGTGAGTGACCTGTGACTGTTTGTCACCTCATCTGCCCGAGCCTATTGATTGATTGCGTCTGACCGTTTGTAATTGTCACCGATTGTCTGCCCCTCCTCCTCAGCGCCAACAACAAACTTCTGCACCTGTAACTCCTCCTCCTCATTGCATGGCCCCATCATCTCCAACTCATACTTCTCCAAAACATCCCTGTACATGGTCACAGTCTCAGGGGAGAAGAGCGTGCTCTTTGAGGACAGGATGGTCGATGGGGTCACCGTCACCGTGACCATGGCCTCAAGCACTGGTGGAGGCCTGCTGCGGACAGGAGTGCTGGTGGCACTAGTCTCGCTGCTGCTGGAGGCCTGGCTGGAAAAGGTGGCTTCCTGCCCCGCCATTATTTCCACCACAGCCTGCACCTGACTCTCCCCAATGGGCCGTGGGCGACGACCCGTCTCAAAGATGGGCGCAACACGCTGCTGTTGCGCCTCTGCTCCCTCCTCCCTGTGGTCAGTGGCTGGCGTCGCACCAGTCCCAGACCTGCTGCTGCTGGCAGTGGCTCCTGCAATGGCGCTTCCTCTCCTGGTGGTGCCTCGCCCTCTACCTCTACCTCTGCCAGTCATAGTGCACTATACAAATACAGTAAAAAAAAAAATAAGTAGAAGAGGGCGGGAAAGGGTGTAAACTTTAATAAAGTCTGTGTTGGTGTGGTGACTTGGTGGTGACTAGTAGTACAGTAGTAGACACTAGAAGTATGCACGCACGCAGGCAACTAAGAAACACCTAGCGTAATAGGCTGCAAGTAAGGAAGAGATCTCAGACATCCTCTGTCGTCTCCGCCAGACAACCTGCGACCTGGACCCTGGACCAACTAAACATATGCTGAAATGCCCTGACCTGCTTGGTCCAGCATTTCACAAAATAGTAAATTGCTCTCTGCAAGCAGGGAGGTTTCCTACCTCTCTAAAAGAAGGAATCATCAAGCCCCTTCTTAAAAAACCTTCCATGGATCCGGATGCTATGAGCAGCTACAGACCTGTCTCCAACCTCCCCTTCTTAGGTAAAGTTATTGAAAAGGCTGTCTATCTGCAACTTGAAACCAGGCTGTCAGTAAACAACATCCTGGACCCTCTACAATCTGGCTTTAAGAAACACCACAGCTGTGAAACAGCCCTCATCCAAGTCTGCAACGATCTGCTCATGGCAAGGGACAGAGGGGAATGCTCCATCCTAATCCTGTTGGATCTCTCAGCTGCTTTTGATACAGTTGACCATGAAATCCTGCTTAACAGACTGCAGGAGTACTGTGGCATCAGTGGATCAGTCCTCCAGTGGTTCAGATCATTCCTGACTGACAGAACACAGAGAGTATCCCTAGGACCTATAATGTCCAAACCTGCACCTCTACAATTCGGAGTGCCACAAGGATCAATCCTATCCCCTCTGCTGTTTGCAATCTACATGTTGCCACTCGGTACACTTATCCAACGACATGGCCTGACGTACCACTGCTACGCCGATGACACACAGCTATACCTGTCCTTCAAACCTGGTGGAACAGACCCTACCCCAAAAATAAACTCTTGCTTAGCTGAGCTTCAGGCATGGATGAATGATAACTGGTTGAAACTGAATGCTGACAAAACTGAGGTCCTGTTTGTCCAAAGCCAGTGCTCGCCATCAAAACAGCTCTATCCTAAAGCAACACCAATCAGGATTGGGAATTCAGACATAAACAGCTCCAACCTTGTGCGCAGCCTTGGCGTACTAATCGATGGGGAATTGAGTTTCAGAAACCAAATTTCATCTGTAGTTAAATCTTCCTTCTTTCATCTGAAGAACATTGCAAAGATTAAACATCTGATTCCCCCAGAGGATCTTCAAACCCTAGTCCATGCCTTCATCACATCACGACTGGACTACTGCAATGCCCTTTATGCTGGCCTCCCCAAAAAAGACCTGCGTCGCCTGCAATTAGTGCAGAATGCTGCTGCCAGATTGCTAACAAACCAGCCTCGCCACTGTCACATTACACCGATCCTTCGCTCACTGCACTGGCTACCAGTAGAATGGAGAATACTCTTCAAGATTGGACTGCTGACATTCAAATCCCTGCACAAGCTGGGCCCTGGATACATGAAGGACTTTCTGAAGCTGCACCACACCTCTCACAACCTCAGATCAGCAAGTTCTATAAACTTGGTCACTCCCAGAGTGCACCTCAAAAAATCTGGAGACAGAGCCTTCTGTCATGCTGCCCCTACTCTTTGGAACTCCCTACCACACCCAGTAAAGACAGCACCATCCCTGGAGCTATTCAAATCCAGACTGAAAAGCCACCTGTTTAGCCTGGCATTTCCAGATTTATAAAACTCTTCCTCTGTACCACGATGGTCGGAGCCATGCTTATGCGCTTTGAGTCCCACGGGAGAAAAGCGCTTTACAAATGTTATTTGTTGTTGTTGTTGTTGTTGTATTTATGTATTTATTTATTGTATTTCTACCGGACTCCTGCTGCTGCTGCAGGCCTGCTGCATTGATTTACCTATCAATTTATTTATGTATTTATTGTATTTCTACCGGACTCCTCCTCCTCCTGCTGGCCTGCTGCATTGATTTACCTATGAATTTATTTATGTATTTATTTATTTATTGTATTTCTACCGGACTCCTCCTCCTCCTCCTCCTGTTGGCCTGCTGCATTGATTTACCTATCAATTTATTTATGTATTTATTTATTTATTGTATTTCTACCGGACTCCTCCTCCTCCTGCTGGCCTGCTGCATTGATTTACCTATCAATTTATTTATGTATTTATTTATTTATTGTATTTCTACCGGACTCCTCCTCCTCCTGCTGGCCTGCTGCATTGATTTACCTATCAATTTATTTATGTATTTATTGTATTTCTAAAGCGGCAACATATTACACTGCACTCATTTTCATCCTGCTGCTGTCAGTGGTCCCATCGCCCACACAATGCATTGCCTGCTGCCAGTGCCACACGTCACTCCACCTCCTCCTGCTGCTGCTGTTGTATTTATCCTACTGCTGTCAGAGGTCCCACCGCCAGGGTCCACACTATGCATTGCCTGCTGTCAGTGCCACACGTCACTCCACCTCCTCCTACTGCTGCTGTTGTATTTATCCTGCTGCTGTCAGTGGTCCCGCCGCCAGGGTCCACATTATGCATTGCCTGCTGCCAGTGCCACACGTCACTCCACCTCCTCCTACTGCTGCTGTTGTATTTATCCTGCTGCTGTCAGTGGTTCCACCGCCAGGGCCCACACTATGCATTGCCTGCTGTCAGTGCCACACGTCACTCCTCCTCCTACTGCTGCTGTTGTATTTATCCTGCTGCTGTCAGAGGTCCCACCACCAGGGTCCACATTATGCATTGCCTGCTGTCAGTGCCACACGTCACTCCACCTCCTCCTGCTGCTGTTGTATTTATCCTACTGCTGTCAGTGGTCCCACCGCCAGGGTCCACACTATGCATTGCCTGCTGTCAGTGCCACACGTCACTCCTCCTCAGGCTGCTGTTGTATTTATCCTGCTGCTGTCAGTGGTCCCACCGCCAGAGTCCACACTATGCATTGCCTGCTGTCAGTGCCACACGTCACTCCTCCTCCTACTGCTGCTGTTGTATTTATCCTGCTGCTGTCAGTGGTCCCACCGCAAGGGTCCACACTATGCAATGCCTGCTGTCAGTGCCACACGTCACTCCTCCTCCTACTGCTGCTGTTGTATTTATCCTGCTGCTGTCAGTGGTCCCACCGCCAGGGTCCACACTATGCATTGCCTGCTGTCAGTGCCACACGTCACTCCACCTCCTCCTGCTGCTGCTGTTGTATTTATCCTGCTGCTGTCAGTGGTCCCACTGCCAGAGTCCACACTATGCATTGCCTGCTGTCAGTGCCACACGTCACTCCTCCTCCTCCTGCTGCTGTTGTATTTATCCTGCTGCTGTCAGTGGTCCCACCGCCAGGGTCCACACTATGCATTGCCTGCTGCCAGTGCCACACGTCACTCCACCTTCTCCTACTGCTGCTTTTGTATTTATCCTGCTGCTGTCAGTGGTCTCATCACCAGGGTCCACACTATGCATTGCCTGCTGTCAGTGCCACACGTCACTCCACCTCCTACTGCTGCTGTTGTATTTATCCTGCTGCTGTCAGTGGTCCCACCGCCAGGGTCCACATTATGCATTGCCTGCTGTCAGTGCCACACGTCACTCCACCTCCTCCTGCTGCTGCTGTTGTATTTATTCTGCTGCTGTCAGTGGTCCCACCGCCAAAGTCCACACTATGCATTGCCTGCTGTCAGTGCCACATGTCACTCCTCCTCCTCCTGCTGCTGTTGTATTTATCCTGCTGCTGTCAGTGGTCCCACCGCCAGGGTCCACACTATGCATTGCCAGCTGCCAGTGCTACACGTCACTCCACCTCCTCCTGCTGTTGTATTTATCCTGCTGCTGTCAGTGGTCCCACCGCCAAAGTCCACACTATGCATTGCCTGCTGTCAGTGCCACACGTCACTCCTCCTCCTGCTGCTGTTGTATTTATCCTGCTGCTGTCAGTGGTCCCACCACCAGGGTCCACACTATGCATTGCCTGCTGCCATTGCCACACGTCACTTCACCTCCTCCTGCTGCTGCTGTTGTATTTATCCTACTGCTGTCAGAGGTCCCACCGCCAGGGTCCACACTATGCATTGCCTGCTGCCAGTGCCACACGTCACTCCACCTCCTCCTGCTGCTGCTGTTGTATTTATCCTGCTGCTGTCAGTGGTCCCACCGCCAGGGTCCACACTATGCATTGCCTGCTGCCAGTGCCACACGTCACTTCACCTCCTCCTGCTGCTGCTGTTGTATTTATTCTACTGCTGTCAGAGGTCCCACCGCCAGGGTCCACACTATGCATTGCCTGCTGCCAGTGCCACACGTCACTCCACCTCCTCCTGCTGCTGCTGTTGTATTTATCCTGCTGCTGTCAGTGGTCCCACCACCAGGGTCCACACTATGCATTGCCTGCTGCCAGTGCCACACGTCACTTCACCTCCTCCTGCTGCTGCTGTTGTATTTATCCTACTGCTGTCAGAGGTCCCACCGCCAGGGTCCACACTATGCATTGCCTGCTGTCAGTGCCACACGTCACTCCTCCTCTGGCTGCTGTTGTATTTATCCTGCTGCTGTCAGTGGTCCCACCACCAGGGTCCACACTATGCATTGCCTGCTGCCAGTGCCACACGTCACTCCACCTCCTCCTACTGCTGCTTTTGTATTTATCCTGCTGCTGTCAGTGGTCCCACCGCCAGGGTCCACACTATGCATTGCCTGCTGTCAGTGCCACACGTCACTCCTCCTCCTACTGCTGCTGTTGTATTTATCCTGCTGCTGTCAGTGGTCCCACCGCCAGGGTCCACACTATGCATTGCCTGCTGTCAGTGCCACACGTCACTCCACCTCCTCCTGCTGCTGCTGTTGTATTTATCCTACTGCTGTCAGAGGTCCCACCGCCAGGGTCCACACTATGCATTGCCTGCTGTCAGTGCCACACGTCACTCCTCCTCCTACTGCTGCTGTTGTATTTATCCTGCTGCTGTCAGTGGTCCCACCGCCAGGGTCCACACTATGCATTGCCTGCTGCCAGTGCCACACGTCACTCCACCTCCTCCTGCTGCTGCTGTCGTATTTATCCTGCTGCTGTCAGTGGTCCCACCGCAAGGGTCCACACTATGCATTGCCTGCTGTCAGTGCCACACGTCACTCCACCTCCTCCTGCTGCTGCTGTTGTATTTATCCTGCTGCTGTCAGTGGTCCCACTGCCAGAGTCCACACTATGCATTGCCTGCTGTCAGTGCCACACGTCACTCCTCCTCCTCCTGCTGCTGTTGTATTTATCCTGCTGCTGTCAGTGGTCCCACCGCCAGGGTCCACACTATGCATTGCCTGCTGCCAGTGCCACACGTCACTCCACCTTCTCCTACTGCTGCTTTTGTATTTATCCTGCTGCTGTCAGTGGTCCCATCACCAGGGTCCACACTATGCATTGCCTGCTGTCAGTGCCACACGTCACTCCACCTCCTACTGCTGCTGTTGTATTTATCCTGCTGCTGTCAGTGGTCCCACCGCCAGGGTCCACATTATGCATTGCCTGCTGTCAGTGCCACACGTCACTCCACCTCCTCCTGCTGCTGCTGTTGTATTTATCCTGCTGCTGTCAGTGGTCCCACCACCAGGGTCCACACTATGCATTGCCTGCTGCCAGTGCCACACGTCACTCCACCTCCTCCTACTGCTGCTTTTGTATTTATCCTGCTGCTGTCAGTGGTCCCACCGCCAGGGTCCACACTATGCATTGCCTGCTGTCAGTGCCACACGTCACTCCTCCTCCTACTGCTGCTGTTGTATTTATCCTGCTGCTGTCAGTGGTCCCACCGCCAGGGTCCACACTATGCATTGCCTGCTGTCAGTGCCACACGTCACTCCACCTCCTCCTGCTGCTGCTGTTGTATTTATCCTGCTGCTGTCAGAGGTCCCACCGCCAGGGTCCACACTATGCATTGCCTGCTGTCAGTGCCACACGTCACTCCTCCTCCTACTGCTGCTGTTGTATTTATCCTGCTGCTGTCAGTGGTCCCACCGCCAGGGTCCACACTATGCATTGCCTGCTGCCAGTGCCACACGTCACTCCACCTCCTCCTGCTGCTGCTGTCGTATTTATCCTGCTGCTGTCAGTGGTCCCACCGCAAGGGTCCACACTATGCATTGCCTGCTGTCAGTGCCACACGTCACTCCACCTCCTTCTGCTGCTGCTGTTGTATTTATCCTGCTGCTGTCAGTGGTCCCACTGCCAGAGTCCACACTATGCATTGCCTGCTGTCAGTGCCACACGTCACTCCTCCTCCTCCTGCTGCTGTTGTATTTATCCTGCTGCTGTCAGTGGTCCCACCGCCAGGGTCCACACTATGCATTGCCTGCTGCCAGTGCCACACGTCACTCCACCTTCTCCTACTGCTGCTTTTGTATTTATCCTGCTGCTGTCAGTGGTCCCATCACCAGGGTCCACACTATGCATTGCCTGCTGTCAGTGCCACACGTCACTCCACCTCCTACTGCTGCTGTTGTATTTATCCTGCTGCTGTCAGTGGTCCCACCGCCAGGGTCCACATTATGCATTGCCTGCTGTCAGTGCCACACGTCACTCCACCTCCTCCTGCTGCTGCTGTTGTATTTATTCTGCTGCTGTCAGTGGTCCCACCGCCAGGGTCCACACTATGCATTGCCTGCTGCCAGTGCTACACGTCACTCCACCTCCTCCTGCTGTTGTATTTATCCTGCTGCTGTCAGTGGTCCCACCGCCAAAGTCCACACTATGCATTGCCTGCTGTCAGTGCCACACGTCACTCCTCCTCCTGCTGCTGTTGTATTTATCCTGCTGCTGTCAGTGGTCCCACCACCAGGGTCCACACTATGCATTGCCTGCTGCCAGTGCCACACGTCACTTCACCTCCTCCTGCTGCTGCTGTTGTATTTATCCTACTGCTGTCAGAGGTCCCACTGCCAGGGTCCACACTATGCATTGCCTGCTGCCAGTGCCACACGTCACTCCACCTCCTCCTGCTGCTGCTGTTGTATTTATCCTGCTGCTGTCAGTGGTCCCACCGCCAGGGTCCACACTATGCATTGCCTGCTGCCAGTGCCACACGTCACTTCACCTCCTCCTGCTGCTGCTGTTGTATTTATCCTACTGCTGTCAGAGGTCCCACCGCCAGGGTCCACACTATGCATTGCCTGCTGCCAGTGCCACACGTCACTCCACCTCCTCCTGCTGCTGCTGTTGTATTTATCCTGCTGCTGTCAGTGGTCCCACCACCAGGGTCCACACTATGCATTGCCTGCTGCCAGTGCCACACGTCACTTCACCTCCTCCTGCTGCTGCTGTTGTATTTATCCTACTGCTGTCAGAGGTCCCACCGCCAGGGTCCACACTATGCATTGCCTGCTGTCAGTGCCACACGTCACTCCTCCTCTGGCTGCTGTTGTATTTATCCTGCTGCTGTCAGTGGTCCCACCACCAGGGTCCACACTATGCATTGCCTGCTGCCAGTGCCACACGTCACTCCACCTCCTCCTACTGCTGCTTTTGTATTTATCCTGCTGCTGTCAGTGGTCCCACCGCCAGGGTCCACACTATGCATTGCCTGCTGTCAGTGCCACACGTCACTCCTCCTCCTACTGCTGCTGTTGTATTTATCCTGCTGCTGTCAGTGGTCCCACCGCCAGGGTCCACACTATGCATTGCCTGCTGTCAGTGCCACACGTCACTCCACCTCCTCCTGCTGCTGCTGTTGTATTTATCCTACTGCTGTCAGAGGTCCCACCGCCAGGGTCCACACTATGCATTGCCTGCTGTCAGTGCCACACGTCACTCCTCCTCCTACTGCTGCTGTTGTATTTATCCTGCTGCTGTCAGTGGTCCCACCGCCAGGGTCCACACTATGCATTGCCTGCTGCCAGTGCCACACGTCACTCCACCTCCTCCTACTGCTACTGTTGTATTTATCCTGCTGCTGTCAGTGGTCCCATCGCCCACACAATGCATTGCCTGCTGCCAGTGCCACACGTCACTCCACCTCCTCCTGCTGCTGCTGTTGTATTTATCCTACTGCTGTCAGAGGTCCCACCGCCAGGGTCCACACACCTCATACACACACAACCCATAAATACACACACCACACACCACACACCGCACACACCTCATACACACACAACCCATACATACACACACCACACACACCTCATACACACACAACCAATACATACACACACCACACACACCTCATACACACACAACCCATACATACACACACCACACACACCTCATACACACACAACCCATACATACACACTCCACTGTGATGTATGATATGTAATAACTGTATTTTTTGTTTAATGTATTTTGTTCCTGCCTTGTTTGTTTGCTGTGATTGTGTTACTGGAGTCGGGTGGGGGATATACTATTGTTCTGTTGTGTGTTAGCAGACTGGCCTTGTCCTTATCACTTGATTACATTTGAGGTGTGTTTGTTGACCATCCTAATTTATTGTCTGGTAGAGAGAGAGAAACAGTCAGTTTGGTGTGAGACAGCTGGGTGAAAGCTGTATGCTTCTCTGCGGATGTAACTTTGCTTACAAATGCTTCATAATAAAGTGTTCATCATCGGATTCCATGTCTGCTCCCTGTTTATGGACAGACCTCATGTCATATCATGACAACCACACACTCCACAAACATTTCTCATGCATACACACACCACACACACCTCATACACACACACAACCCATACATACACACACCACACACACCTCATACACACACAACCCATACATACACACACCACACACACACACACCTCATACACACACAACCCATACATACTCACACCACACACACCTCATACACACACTCCCCATACATACTCACACCACACACTCCTCATACACACACTCCCCATACATACACACACCACACACACCTCATACACACACAACCCATACATACACACACCACACACACACACAACCCATACATACACACACCACACACACCTCATACACACACAACCCATACATACACACACACACACACCACACACTCCACAAACACTCCCCATACATACACACACCACACACATCTCATACACACACCACACACACCTCATACACACACAACCCATACATCCACACACCACACACCGCACACACCTCATACACACACACCCCATACATACACACACCACACACACCTCATACACACACAACCCATACATACCTCATACACACACAACCCATACATACTCACACCACACACACCTCATACACACACACACACACACACACACACACACACACACACACACACACACACACTGCACACACACACACCATACATACACACACACATACACACACCACACATACCACACACACTCCACAAACACTCCCCATACATACACACACTACACACACCTCATACACACCACACACACACACACAACCCATACATACACATACCACACACTCCACAAACGCACCCTATACATACACACACCACACACACCTCATACACACTCAACCCATACATACACACACCACACACTCCACAAACATTCCCCACCATACATACACACACCACACACACCTCATACACACACAACCCATACATACACACACCACACACACACAACCCACACACACACACACACACACACACACACACACACCACACCCCATACATACACACACTGTACACACACACACACACACACACTCCACAAACACTCCACAAACACTCCCCATACATACACACACACACACACACACACACACCACACACCTCATACACACACAACCCATACATACACACACCACACACTCCACAAAAACACCCCATACATACACACACAACACACACCTCATACACACACAACCCATACATACACATACCACACACTCCACAAACACACCCATACATACACACACCACACACACCTCATACACACACAACCCATACATACACACACCACACACACCTCATACACACACAACCCATACATACACATACCACACACTCCACAAACACACCCCATACATACACACACCACACACACCTCATACACACACAACCCATACATACACACACCACACACACCTCATACACACACAACCCATACATACACACACCACACACACTTCATACACACACAACCCATACATACACACACCACACACACTTCATACACACACAACCCATACATACACACACCACACACACCTCATACACACACAACCCATACATACACACACCACACACACCTCATACACACACAACCAATACATACACACACCACACACACCTCATACACACACAACCTATACATACACACACACCACACACACCTCATACACACACAACCCATAAATACACACACCACACACCGCACACACCTCATACACACACAACCCATACATACACACACCACACACACCTCATACACACACAACCCATACATACACACACCACACACACCTCATACACACACAACCCATACATACACACACCACACACTCCACAAACACACCCTATACATACACACACCACACACACACCTCATACACACACAACCCATACATACACACACCACACACTCCACAAACACTCCCCATACATACACACACCACACACACCTCATACTCACACAACCCATACATACACACACCACACACACCTCACACACACACAACCCATACATACACACACTACACACTCCACAAACACTCCCCATACATACACACACCACATACTCACACAACCCATACATACACACACACACACACACACACACACACCACACACACCACACACACACACTGTACACACACACCTGATACACACACAACCCATACATACACACACCACACACACCTCATACACACACAACCGATACATACACACACCACACACACACTTCATACACACACAACCCATACATACACACACCACACACACCTCATACACACACAACCAATACATACACACACACCACACACCTCATACACACACAACCCATACATACACACACCTCATACACACACAACCCATACATACACACACCACACACTCCACAAACACACCCCATACATACACACACCACACACACACCTCATACACACACAACCCATACATACACACACCACACACTCCACAAACACTCCCCATACATATACACACCACCCACACCTCATACACACACAACCCATACATACACACACACACACACCACACACACCTCATACACACACAACCCATACATACACACACCACACACACCTCATACACACACAACCCATACATACACATACCACACACACCTCCTACACACACAACCCATACATACACACACCACACACACACCTCATACACACGCAACCCATACATACACACACCACACACACCTCATACACACACACACACACACACACACACACCACACTCCACAAACACTCCCCATACATACACACACCACACACCCCTCATACACACACAACCCATACATACACACACCACACACACCTCATACACACACAACTCATACATACACACACCACACACACCTCATACACACACAACCCATACATACACACACAACCCATACATACACACACCACACACACCTCATACACACACAACCCATACATACACATACCACACACACCTCATACACACACAACCCATACATACACACACCACACACACCTCATACACACACAACCCATAGATACACACACCACACACACCTCATACACACACAACCCATACATACACACACCACACACACCTCTTACACACACAACCCATACATACACATACCACACACACCTCATACACACACAACCCATACATACACACACCACACACACCTCATACACACACAACCCATACATACATACACACACCACACACACCTCATACACACACACACCACACACACACCTCATACACACACAACCCGTACATACACATACCACACACTCCACAAACACACCCCATACATACACACACTACACACACCTCATACATACACCTTAACTATAGCTTGCGCTGACCCACGTTTCTCGTGTGTAAATTGTGTGTCAGTTCTGCTCCTCACTGCAGATCTCATCAGCCTATCAGCACCTATGGAGCGCATGACTTGTGATGAGTCATTTCTTTGTGTGAACAGCAAGCACCTTTATTCTAAAGCCTTGTACACACGCCTGAGGCCGCCGATAATAACCACCTCAGTCAACAATCAGGCGTGTGTACGTCAGCCGGTGACCCCCAACCTGTGAGCAATCCCCCGGACGGATCTACCCAACTCCAGTGCGGCTGATCCCCCCCCACCAATCCCATTGTCTGTGCCGCTTCCCCGCCCACTGTGTGACCTCATGCATTGCACTGCTTGTTGTCCCTCTGCCCCCCCCCCCCCACATAGCAACACAATGGGCGTGATTCAGTAAGCAGTGCTAACTGCTAGCACGCTTCTGAAAAGGCCATTATCATGCCTAAATTCAGTTTGGGCGTGTTAAACTCAGATCGCACGCAAAGACACGCATGCAAAACTTTGCGCGCGCACAGCGCGTCGCGCGCGAAGTGCCCATTCACATCTATGCAACGTTTCACGTGCACCAGAGTTAACACACGCAAAGATTTGTGCGCAGTCTGATTTTAGAAACAGTGCTAACCTAGTTAGCACCCTGGTTAACACGCCTAAAGTCTTTAGGCGTGCTAAGTAGGTTAGCACCGTTTACTGAATCAAGCCCAATCAGTCATCAGCTGCACAGCGGACAGTGAGTGTGTGTCCCGGACCAGCAATGACGTCCAAAGGGATCAAGTCCTAATTCCTCGGGTGGCATCACTTGGGAATGTGTATGGTGATGAGCTAAAATTACCAACGTCAAGATTCTGCATTCTGCGCCTGAAGGCAAACTGAGAGCACAATGCACAAGTGTAACTGCTCTAATGTCTGTCAGCACAACGTGAACTCCTTTTACACTGTGCCGGGGCTGTTCTTAGATTGTGTGCGCACCAGTGCGGGAGGTGGGCAGCTTGCTTACCTGGGGAGATGTACTGCCAGTTTATATGTAGATATTTATCTCGGTCGATCCTGGTGTGTTCATGGAAGAAGCCGAGTGTGTGCAATATTTCATGCTGGATGATGCCGTACACCATACAATAGCTCTGGTCCACGCCGATTGCCTGAACCCCAAATGTCTTCCCAATATACCCCCAGCAGCTGCACAGGAACAAAACACAAATAACACATCTCATTAATCTATCCTCAAATATACATACTTCTATCATGTGGCGTCCAACACGCCAGCATATTTATGACTAGCTGATGGCCCGGCGTTGCCCGGGTATGTATTTGGCTGGGCTCTACCCACTTTTTCTAACCCTAACACACAATTAGAGATGGCCCAATCATCAGATTTTGGGTTCGTGAACTTTCGCAAAAGTTCGAGTTCGGGCGAACTGCAATAGACTTCGATGGGCAGGTGGATTTTATAACATACAGGGACTATTTCTGGCCAAAAAAGTGATGGAAAAGTTGTTTCAAGGGGTCTAACACCTGGAGGGGGGCATGGCGGAGTGGGATAGACGCCAAATGTCCCCGGGAAAATTACGGATTTGACATAGAGCAGGGTTACGATCCCTAAAGGGCAGAAATCACATCGCATTCCTGAATTGGAGGCCAAAAGTGCTTGAGTACATCTTGCGTGTGTAGACATGGATCAGCAGATAGTGTAAGTAATGTACTGCTTCACACTGACAGACCAAACTCACTGTTTAACGCACCACCGCAAACCGCCACAAAGGGTTGTCATTAGTTGACACTCTCAGCCCTCTCGGCGGACATGTTTGTGTAGTGATGGGTGTGCTCGTGCGCACGTTGGCAAGAGTGCAGGCGATGATGATGAAAATGGAAAAATAAGGGTTTTTGTTTGTTTTTTTATTGAAAATTTAACAGCTATTTATAAAATTCTACAATTTTTTTTCCTGATATGTTACTTTAAGAACTGTGGTAATTCCAGAGCTAATACCTGCCGACAAGTGCTGACCTGTTTGGTGCCATAAAGAACTTGTGCTGTGTACAAACACATGTGCCTTCTCAAGTTGTGAATAGAGATGTAGCGAACGGTTCCAGGCGAACTTAGGGGGTTCGCGTTCGCCTGCACCAGGCAAACTTTTGCGGAAGTTCGATTCGCCCCATAATGCACTATGAGGGTCAACTTTGACCCTCTGCAACACAGTCAGCAGGCACATTGTAGCCATTCAGGCTACACTAAGCCCTGGAGCCCCCCCCCCTTATATAAGGCAGCCTCCGGCGGCCATTACAGTCACTCGTGTGCCTGCTAGAGAGAGGAAAGGGACAGCTGCTGCAGACTTTTTCTCCTAGGGACGGATTAGTTAGGTTCTAGGCTGCTTTGCTTGCTCTTGACTGATTATTATTGCTTTTAAAGCACCCATCAACAGCAACAGCTCTTTTCAGAGCTCATCCTGTACATATTTTTTTTTTTCTGTGTGTCAAACTGACACTTTTGTTGCATGCACAGCCTTGCTAATTGATAGTGTGTGTGCCACTGCCAGCAGCCCAGCACATTCAGTGACTACCTGTGTGTGTGACAGGGAGCTGCACATTGTACTACCCAGTACTGCATATACCCCAGTACCTGTTGTGTTTACTTAACCCACCTCATCACTGCATATACCTAGCTTTGTGTGGAGTGAACCCAGCTCACTGCATATAACTACCCAGTACCTGTTGTGTTTACTTAACCCACCTCATCACTGCATATACCTAGCGTTGTGTTGAGTGAACCCAGCTCACTGCATCTAACTACCTGTTGTGTTGAGTGAGAACCCACCTGGCCACCTCACTGCATCTAACTACCTGCTGTGTTGAGTGAGAACTAAC
Organism: Hyperolius riggenbachi; assembly: GCF_040937935.1. Taxonomy (NCBI): domain Eukaryota; kingdom Metazoa; phylum Chordata; class Amphibia; order Anura; family Hyperoliidae; genus Hyperolius; species Hyperolius riggenbachi. Next base: position 240,821,937 of record NC_090656.1, read on the forward strand.
CTGGCCACCTCACTGCATCTAACTACCTGTTGAGTTGAGTGAGAACCCACCTCACTGCATCTTAAGTACCTTTACTGTTGAGTGAACCCAGCTCACTGCATCTAACTACCCAGTACCTGTTGTGTTTACTTTACCCACCTCATCACTGCATATACCTAGCGTTGTGTTGAGTGAACCCAGCTCACTGCATCTAACTACCTGTTGTGTTGAGTGTGAACCCACCTGGACACCTCACCGCATCTAACTACCTGTTGTGTTGAGTGAGAACCTACCTCACTGCATCTTAAGTACCTTTACTGTTCAGTGAACCCAGCTCACTGCATCTAACTACCCAGTACCTGTTGTGTTTACTTAACCCACCTCATAACTGCATATACCTAGCGTTGTGCTGAGTGAACCCAGCTCACTGCATCTAACTACCTGTTGTGTTGAGTGTGAACCCACCTGGACACCTCACTGCATCTAACTACCTGTTGTGTTGAGTGAGAACCCACCTCACTGCATCTTAAGTACCTTTACTGTTCAGTGAACTCAGATCACTGCATCTAACTACCCAGTACCTGTTGTGTTTACTTAACCCACCTCATCACTGCATATACCTAACGTTGTGTTGAGTGAACCCAGCTCACTGCATCTAACTACTTGTTGTGTTGAGTGAGAACCCACCTCACTGCATATAGCTAGCATACCCCCGAGATGGACAAAATGGACAAACCAGGTAGAGAAAGAGGTAGAGGCAGACCCAGAGGAAGGCCACCAGGCACCGGCAGGTCTGTGCGAGGTGGTGTTGCTGTGATTTCGTGCGGACCTGCCCCAAAATACAGTGCTCAGAAGAAGGCACGTGCCATCACTTCCCAAAATCGTGAGGAGGTGATTGAGTATTTAACACAGAACACCTTATCTCCAGCAGCCACCAGCGCTACAACAAGCACCACATCCACTGCATTTGACACTTTGCAGGAGTTATTTGGTGGTGGTGGTGGTGAAATCACTGATTCCCAGCCACTACTGCAACAACAACAAGAAGGCGCAGGTACATCACCTCATACGTCTGAGTTAGGTGGCGATAGTATGGACGGAACGTGTGTGGATGTGGATGATGGACCACCTGAAGTTGGTGCACTTGAGGAGGTGTCTGAGGAAAGCGCAGCTGGCCAGGAGGATTATGATGACGATTATACGGATACCACATATGTTCCTGGTAGAGGAGATGACCAGGGGGACAGTTCAGAGGAGGAGTCAGAGAGGAGTAGGAGGAGACGACTCCATGATAGAAGCAGAGGGAGCTCGTCCTCAGAAACAGCTGGGGGCAGTGTCCGGTGCCATGTATCACCAGCTATGGCCAGCCAGCCAACATGCCCTTCAACGTCAGCTGCTGATGCCACCCTAGCGCCATCACCCCAGGGGGGTTCAGCGGTTTGGACATTTTTTAACGTGTGTGTCTCAGATCGGAGCAAAGCCATCTGTTGTCTCTGCCAGCAAAAATTGAGCCGTGGAAAGGCCAATTCTCACGTAGGGACAAGTGCCTTACGAAGGCACCTGGAGAGAAGGCTCAAACAGCTATGGCAAGAACACCTGAGGAAAAGCAGCACCCCTCAAAAGACAAGCCACCCTCCTCCTCTTCCTCCTTCAGGTGTATCGTCTTCATCCACTTTCTCCCTTGCACCTTCACAGCCACCCTCCTCCACACCGCCTCTTCCCTTCAGCGGTTCCTTCTCCTCTGCCCACAGCAGTACCCAGCTGTCCGTGAAGGAAGTATTTGAGCATAAGAAGCAAATGTCTGCCAGTCACCCTCTTGCCCGGCGTCTGACAGCTGGCATGGCGGAACTATTAGCTCGCCAGCTATTACCATACAAGCTGGTGGAGTCGGAGGCTTTCCGTAAGTTTGTGGCCATTGGTACACCACAGTGGAAGATACCAGGCCGCAATTATTTTTCACAAAAGGCCATACCCAAACTGTACCGTGCAGTTGAGAAGCAAGTGGTGTCATCTCTGGCACACAGCGTTGGGTCAAGGGTCCACCTGACCACGGATGCCTGGTCTGCCAAGCACGGGCAGGGCCACTACATTACATACACAGCCCATTGGGTCAACCTGGTGACCGATGGCAGCAAGCAGGGAGTACGTGGCTGTGCAGAGGACTGACTTGTCACACCTCCACGGCTTGCAGGCAGGCCTCCAGCCACCTCCTCTCCACCTGCTACCACCACTTCGCTGTCGTCCTCCTCCTCCTCCTTGGCTGGTGCCGCGATCTCCTCTCCAGCTACACAGCCCCAGCACCCCAGGGCCTATGCTGCATGCCAGGTACGACGGTGTCACGCAGTGTTAGACATGTCTTGCCTGAAAGCGGAGAGTCACACTGGAGCAGCTCTCCTGGCTGCTCTTAACAAACAGGTGGAGCAATGGCTGACCCCACACAAGCTTGAGATCGGCAACGTGGTGTGTGACAACGGCAGCAATCTCATTGCTGCGTTGAATTTGGGAAAGCTAACACACATACCCTGCATGGCACATGTGCTGAATCTGGTTGTGCAAAGATTTGTGTCCAAGTACCCAGGCTTAGAGGACGTCCTGAAGCAGGCCAGGAAGTTGTGTGGGCATTTCAGGCGCTCTTACAAGGCCATGGCACGCTTTGCGGACATTCAGCGTAGAAACAACTTGCCGGTGAGATGCCTGATTTGCGATAGCCCGACTCGCTGGAATTCCACCCTGCTGATGTTCTCTTGCCTGCTAGACCAGGAGAAAGCCGTCACCCAGTACCTGTATCATTACAGTACAAGAACACAATCTGGGAGGATGGGGATGTTGTGGCCCAACAACTGGACACTGATGCGAAATGCATGCAGGGTCATGGAGCCCTTTGAGGAGGTGACCAAACTGGTGAGTCGCGATGAGGGCACCATCAGCGACTTGATCCCCTACGCCTACTTCCTGGAGCATGCTGTGCGTAGAGTGGTGGATACAGCTGTGGAGGAGCGTGAACGAGAAGAGTTACGGCAGCAGGAGTCGTGGGAGCCATTTACACACGAACCCGATGTTCCCACAACACCTGTGGCAGCACAGAGGGGGGAGGAGGAGGAAGAAGAGGAGTCGTGTGGGGAAGGAGAGGAGTCAGACTCTGATGATGGTGATGATGAGGAAGGTGTTTCTGTGGAGGAGGAAGAGGCGGCGGAAGGAGAACAACCGTGGCAGCCATCTCAGGGGGCTTCTGCTTCTCCACGTTCCCGTGGAATGGTTCGTGGCTGGGGGGAGGAAGAGGAGTTGCGTCCCGTCACTGAGGAAGAGCAAGAGGAGATGGAGAGTACATCTGCATCCAGCTTTGTGCAGATGTCCTCTTTCATGTTGTCCAGCCTGTTGAGGGACCCCGTATCAAAAAACTCAAGACGAATGACCTGTACTGGGTGGCCACGCTACTAGACCCTCGGTACAGGCACAAAGTGGCGGACCTCTTAGCAACTCAACAAAAGGCGGAAAGGATGCAGCACTTGCAGAACAAGCTGTCGATGATGCTTTACAATGCGTTTAAGGGTGATGTGGCTGCACAACGCAATCAAGGTACCCCTGGCAGTAACCCTCCTCCTCCCAAGTCCACGCAGGCAAGAACAGGACGCTCCAGCGATCTCAGGGTGATGTCGGACATGCGGACGTTCTTTAGTCCAACTCCTCACCATAGTCCTTCCAGATCCACCCTCCACCAACGCCTGGACCGGCAGGTAGCCGACTACCTGGCCTTGAGTGTGGATGTAGACTCTGCGAAAAGCGACGATGAACCCTTGGACTACTGGTTGCGCAGGCTTGACCTGTGGCCAGAGCTGTCCCAATTTGCCATACAACTTCTCTCTTGCCCTGCCGCAAGCGTCCTGTCAGAAAGGACCTTCAGTGCAGCTGGAGGCATAGTTACTGAGAAGAGAAGTCGCCTAAGTCACGACAGTGTTCAGTACCTGACCTTTATCAAAATGAATGAGGAATGGATCACGGAGGGCTACTGCACGACCGAAGACTAAGTCAGTCCCCACACACAGCATCTCTGCAGGCTGCTTGACTGCCTTCTCCGCCACTACCAACAGGGTCCAGGACTCTAGGCGAATTCCAGAATTTTTAAGGCCGCTGCTAGCAGCGGCCGCTACACTAATTTTTCTGGTGCGTGTACATGTGCCCATCCCCCTTCGTGATCATTACCTTGCCGCGGTGAAGGGGCTTGCGCATCACAATGAAGCAATGACCGCCGGCTATTTGAGTGTCTGGGGTGGGGGTGGCACACCAAAGATAATAAGGTCGTTGTTTCATTGTGGTCAGACCAAATTTGATCAGCTGGACAGTCACTGTTCTGTCATTCAGCTACATCAGCCGGGCGAGCATATGGGCTGAAAAGCCACCATCACCTGCACTCTCGTCATGGTGCGCACCAGTCCAGCACAGCCGTCACTATACAACGGCTGTTTGCAGTCACTGCATACCTTTCACTGCATCTATGACTGCACATTATACCTGGCAGTCAGTGCATAACTTGCACTTGAATGGATACACTTTTAAACTTTAAGGAGATATAAGGAGGAGCACCCTGCCCAAAGGCTTACAATCTAGAGGGAGAGGTGGGGACACAAAAGGTAGGGGACCAGAGTTCAGCTGCGGGTTTAGAGCACTAGTGAGGGGGAGGGAGGTAGGCCAGAGTGAAAAAGTGAGTTTTGAGGGCCTTCTTGAAGATGCTGGGGGGGGGGGGGGGGCTGCCCTGATAGGGGTTTTGTATAGTGCGTTTCTCTATACTTCTTACTGAATAGCAGGGCCGGGCCGAGGCATAGGCTGGAGAGGCTCCAGCCTCAGGGCGCAGTGTAGGAGGGGGCTCACAATTCATTCAGCTGTCATTCCTAATTGTGTTTAAAGCAGAAATAAATAAGAAAAAGGGGATACATGGCAGTGACTGCAAGCCAGATAACTAGATATTAAGGTGTTGGGGAGGTTGTGGGCCCTGTGGCCCTCTTAGTCTAATAGCAATCAGTGTGTGACGGCTGGGGTGGGAGGGATGGAGGGGCGCACTTTGGTGTCTCAGCCTTGGGTGCTGGAAGACCTTGTCCCGGCTCTGCAGGGCTGTATCTATGCAGTGTCAGTGTCACACACAAAAAGGAAAAAAAACACATCAGAAGAATATTAGCCCTCAAAAGAGCTTTTTTGGGGTGCTTTCAGCAACAAATTTCAGTGAGGAGCAAGCTAACAAGAGCCTAATTAACGCTTTCCCTTTCTCCACCAAGGTCTCTCCCTTTCTCTCACTATAGCAGCAGACAGAGACTGAGAAGATGGCCTGATTGGCTGCCATGTGTCTGCTGACTGTGTTGTATAGGGTCAAAGTTTAGCCCAATGATAAGGTATAGGAGGCGGGTCAAACGCGCTATGTGTTCGCGGACGTCCGCGGATGCGAACAGCTGAAATTTGCACGAACTACCTTTTGTAGGCTCCACCCACTTTTGTGAATATTAATCCCAGTCACCCAGTGACCAACTGTGCAAAGTTTGAGAACCCCGCCATTAACAGTGTAAGAATGGTTGCAGTTTACAGTTTTCCAGTTAAATTACCCGGCGTTGCTCGGGTATGTATTTGGCGGGCGTTGGCTCCGCCCACCAATGACCCGACGTTGCCCGGGTATGTATTTGGCCGGTGTTGGCTCCGCCCACCAATGACCCGGCGTTGCTCGTGTATGTATTTGGCTGGTGATGGCTCTGCCCACCGATGACCCGACGTTGCCCGGGTATGTATTTGGCTGGTGATGGCTCTGCCCACCGATGACCCGGCGTTGTCCGGGTATGTATTTGGCCGGTGTTGGCTCCGCCCACCAATGACCCGGCGTTGCCCGGGTATGTATTTGGCCGGTGTTGGCTCCGCCCACCAATGACCCGGCGTTGCTCGTGTATGTATTTGGCTGGTGTTGGCTCTGTCCACCGATGACTCGACATTGCCCGGGTATGTATTTGGCTGGTGATGGCTCTGCCCACCGATGACTCGACATTGCCCGGGTATGTATTTGGCTGGTGATGGCTCTGCCCACCGATGACCCGGCGTTGTCCGGGTATGTATTTGGCTGGTGATGGCTCTGCCCACCGATGACTCGACGTTGCCTGGGTATGTATTTGGCTGGTGATGGCTCTGCCCACCGATGACCCGGCGTTGTCCGGGTATGTATTTGGCCGGTGTTGGCTCCGCCCACCAATGACGCGGCGTTGCTCGGGTATGTATTTGGCTGGTGTTGGCTCCACCCACCGATGACCCGGCGTTGCCCGGGTATGTATTTGGCTGGTGTTGGCTCCACCCACCGATGACCCGGCGTTGCCCGTGTATGTATTTGGCTGGTGATGGCTCTGCCCACCGATGACCCGACGTTGCCCGTGTATGTATTTGGCTGGTGATGGCTCTGCCCACCGATGACCCGACGTTGCCCGTGTATGTATTTGGCTGGTGATGGCTCTGCCCACCGATGACCCGGCGTTGTCCGAGTGTGTATTTGGCCGGTGTTGGCTCTGCCCACCAATGACCCGGCGTTGCTCGGGTATGTATTTGACTGGTGTTGACTCCACCCACCGATGACCCGGCATTGCCCATGTATGTATTTGGCTGGTGTTGGCTCTGCCCACCGATGACCCGACGTTGCTCGGGTATGTATTTGGCTGGTGTTGGCTCTGCCCACCGATGACCCGGCGTTGCCCGGGTATGTATTTGGCTGGTGTTGACTCCACCCACCGATGACCCGGCATTGCCCATGTATGTATTTGGCTGGTGTTGGCTCTGCCCACCGATGACCCGACGTTGCTCGTGTATGTATTTGGCTGGTGATGGCTCCGCCCACCAATGACCCGACGTTGCCCGGGTATGTATTTGGCTGGTGTTGGCTCTGCCCACCAATGACCCGGCGTTGCTCGGGTATGTATTTGGCTGGTGTTGGCTCCACCCACCGATGACCCGGCGTTGCCCGTGTATGTATTTGGCTGGTGTTGGCTCTGCCCACCGATGACCCGGCGTTGCCCGGGTATGTATTTGGCTGGTGTTGGCCCTGCCCACCAATGACCCGGTGTTGCCCGGGTATGTATTCGGCTGGTGTTGGCTCCACCCACCGATGACCCGGCATTGCCCATGTATGTATTTGGCTGGTGATGGCTCTGCCCACCGATGACCCGGCGTTGTCCGAGTGTGTATTTGGCCGGTGTTGGCTCCGCCCACCAATGACCCGGCGTTGCTCGGGTATGTATTTGGCTGGTTTTGGCTCCACCCACCGATGACCCGGCATTGCCCATGTATGTATTTGGCTGGTGATGGCTCTGCCCACCGATGACCCGACGTTGCTCGGGTATGTATTTGGCTGGTGTTGGCTCCACCCACCGATGACCCGGCGTTGCCCGTGTATGTATTTGGCTGGTGTTGGCTCTGCCCACCGATGACCCGGCGTTGCCCGGGTATGTATTTGGCTGGTGATGGCTCTGCCCACCGATGACCCGACGTTGCTCGGGTATGTATTTGGCTGGTTTTGGCTCCACCCACCGATGACCCGGCATTGCCCATGTATGTATTTGGCTGGTGATGGCTCTGCCCACCGATGACCCGACGTTGCTCGGGTATGTATTTGGCTGGTGTTGGCTCTGCCCACCGATGACCCGGCGTTGCCCGGGTATGTATTTGGCTGGTGTTGGCTCTGCCCACCAATGACCCGGCGTTGCTCGGGTATGTATTTGGCTGGTGTTGGCTCTGCCCACCAATGACCCGGCGTTGCCCGTGTATGTATTTGGCTGGTGTTGGCTCTGCCCACCGATGACCCGGCGTTGCCCGTGTATGTATTTGGCTGGTGTTGGCTCTGCCCACCAATGACCCGGTGTTGCCCGGGTATGTATTTGGCTGGTGTTGGCTCTGCCCACCAATGACCCGGCGTTGCCCGTGTATGTATTTGGCTGGTGTTGGCTCTGCCCACCAATGACCCGGTGTTGCCCGGGTATGTATTTGGCTGGTGTTGGCTCTGCCCACCAATGACCCGGCGTTGCTCGGGTATGTATTTGGCTGGTGTTGGCTCTGCCCACCAATGACCCGGCGTTGCCCGGGTATGTATTTGGCTGGTGTTGGCTCTGCCCACCAATGACCCGGCGTTGCTCGGGTATGTATTTGGCTGGTGTTGGCTCCACCCACCGATGACCCGGCGTTGCCCGTGTATGTATTTGGCTGGTGTTGGCTCTGCCCACCGATGACCCGGCGTTGCCCGGGTATGTATTTGGCTGGTGTTGGCTCTGCCCACCAATGACCCGGTGTTGCCCGGGTATGTATTCGGCTGGTGTTGGCTGCACCCATTTTTTCTAACCATAACACACAATTACTCAGTTACTCACTTCTTTTTACTGATCTTAGGAAGTGGACTGCAAGCTGCAAAACACATTGGGCTTGATTCACAAAAGAGTGCTAACACTTAGCATGCTGCTTTGCACGTGATATCATGCGCGTAAAGCTTTACGCGCGCAAATAATGACTTTGTGTGAAGTCAATAGTTTGCGCGTGTAAAGTCTTGCACGCATTACATCGCATGCAAACCAGCTTAGCACGGGCATGGTAAGCATACACTCTAATAGGTTAACATGTGAAGCGCCGTAGTTTTCACGTGCAAAGCAGACTTATCACGCGTATGGCGTAACGGTGTACACGCGAAAAAGTTAACGCATGAGCGCTAAAACAATACACACGCAACACGTGCACAAAATGTCTTGCACGCATATTTGCACGTGCAAAGCTTTTAGGCGTGATAACTCAGCTATCACTGTTGTGAAATCAAGCCCGTTATCTTTTAGCGTCTGACCAATAAGTTATCTTTAACCCATATATAGGCGTTTGTCCTTACTTGGAGGTAGAACTATAGAAATGAAAAAAAAACACAGGTACACCGGGAGCCAGTTCTGGTGTATTATCGTAGGTTTTTTAGCAGAGGATAAGAGTAAATTATACTCACAAGTGTTGGTTGCTCAAACAGGCAACCATTCATCTAGGTATGTGGGGAAGTCCCGTCCCCACTCTGTCTTTCAAAGGATCGGTCGCTGCTCCTTAAAGGAGTTATCAGGCTAATATTACCAAAATAAGCGATACTTACCCGGGGGCTTCCTCCAGCCCTAAGTTCCCAGCATGTCCCTCGCCGCAGCTCTGCACGCAGCCGTTCGCCGCAGCTCCCTCCCGGTCACTGGCGATCACATCCGGCCGACCTCCTGGTCGGCCTGCACTGCGCCTGCACGAGCGGCGCTGTCAATCACCGCCACGTGGACCGGAGCGGCTGCACAGGTGCAGAACTACTGCACCTGCGCAGTCCGCTCCGGTCCACGTGGCGGTGATTGACCTGGAGGTCGGCCAGACGTCATCGCCGGGGACTGGGAGGGAGCTGCAGCAAACGGCTGTGTGCAGAGCTGCGGCGAGGGACATGCTTGGAGCATGGGGCTGGAGGAAGTCCCGGGTAAGAAGCGCTTATTTTGGTAATACTAACCTGATAACTCCTTTAAAGAGACACTGAAGCGGAAAAAAAAAATATGATATAGTGAATTGGTTGTGTACTATGAATAATTACTAGAAGATTAGCAGCAAAGAAAATATTCTCATATTTTTATTTTCAGGTATATAGTGTTTTTTCTAACATTGCATCACTCTATAATATGTGCAGATTACACAACACTCAGCATTCAAAATGATTCTTTCAGAGCAGTCTGTGAAGTAATGACCTCTCCTCTGGCAGAGGAAAAGTAAACAGTTCACTTACAGTTGAGATAATAAAAGTCAGATAACAGCCCTCTCCACCACTAACTTAGTCGGAGAGCTTAATGGCTTGTTTGCATTGAGATAACAACTGGAGTTTCTCAACTCTTCCTGTACTGGAAACAATTAGACTGATGTATCTGATCTTAATGTTTTATTTCTTAAGGTCCGTACACACGTCGCACTGGAGGCAACGACGGGTCCGTCGTTGCCTCCCGCTGGGTGGGCGTTCCAACGACAGTCCGGCGTGTGTACGCACTGTCGGCGGACTGATACGGCTGTTCCTGAGTGATCCGCCGGGCGGATCGCTCAGAAACAGCCGTATCAGTCCGCCGACAGTGCGTACACACGCCGGACTGTCGTTGGAACGCCCACCCAGCGGGAGGCAACGACGGACCCGTCGTTGCCTCCAGTCCGACGTGTGTACGGACCTTAAGCTGCACTACACATACAAATCATAATATCATCATTTTTTTTTCGCTTCAGTGTCTCTTTAAGAAAAAGGCTTCACTCCACTGAGGTGTAGTGAAATCCCCACGAGGTGCGGTGGTAAACCGGCTACTAGAAGCATAGGAGGCGCCCTTAGAAGTAGTAAATAGGAACATACACCCATATTTACTACTTCTAAGGGCGCCTCCTATCCTAGTAGCCTGTTTACTTGGAGGTAAGATTTATTTCTACTAGTTAACAATTACCACAATATTTTTTTCGGTGCCTTCTCCACCCCAGCGATGAGAGGGCCAGCACATACCACAAAGGCTGCATCTGAAATGACCAACAGCTCACATGTGCAGCACCTCTAATAAGCTTTCTGCACACTTTGCATTCAAATCAGATGCAAATCAAATGCACAAGATATGCATAACTACTATAACTTACCATGCAAACGGGAAACTCAGGAATACGGGCTGGGAGCAGCTAACCTGGTAGTTACATACTAGCAAATTATGAAAAGGGGGGGAGGTTGCGCATCCCTAAAAACATGCTGCAGTTGACTGGTTCATCGCTCAGGCATGCACCACCTCTATTAGGCTGAAAATGCATGCCCTGCGTCCAAACCAAATGCCACATTTAGTATAGTGTGGAGGAACTGCATGCATTTTCAGCCTAATAGAGGTAGTGCATGCCTGAGCGATTAACCAGTCAATTGCAGCATGTTTTTAGGGATGCACAACCTCACCCCTTTTCATAATTTTGCCTTCTCCACCCCACTTTACTTGTTCAACAGCCCCCATTTCACTTGGGGACGGTCTGTTTGAAGTTTTTTAAAGTTTCTAAGTTTCTTAAACTTTCTACCACACATTTCTTGGGGAGCATGACCCATCCAGCTGAAGGAACCAAGAGCCCGAGTGAGGAGGGGTTTCCTCGCTGCCAATTACACTGTGGTTACGAGTGTTGCAACCCACATTTGTGTTCTCCAGTGGTGCTCAGCAAGATTTCGAATATCCGAGTTACCCAGATAATCCGAACTTTTTCAGCTATTTGACCGGATTTGGATTCCGGATACCTGGGCCCAAATCCGGATAGCAATCCGTGGATAGTTGTCAGGCAATCCGGATATCCGCGGATATCAGCGGATATCCACAGATATCCGACTATTGAGATACTGTAACTAAGAAGAGGACGTCTATGATGTAATTGAGCCAATCAGAGGGCTCCCAGGGGCTCCCAGCAGAAGCTCTAGCAACCAATCACAGAAAGGTACCCTGGCCAGCCCCACCTGACCTCATTGAGCCAATCAGAGGGCTCCCAGCATAAGCCCTATTACCTAATCACAGAAAGGAACCCTGGCCAGCCCCCCTGCATAATAAGGAGGGGTGCCATGATGAGACATATCGTCCTTGCTTGTGACTGCTCACTGAGAGACATGCTCCAGTGCTGCTGGCCTAGCAAGTGCTGTATACAGTGATAAACCTAAAGCTGTTCAGTGATTAACCCCTTCACTATCACTACATTATTGTTATATTGTTTATTAGGTAGCTAGTGGCACTTGGCCCGTGGCACTTGGCACATGGCACCGGGCACGTGGAACTTGACACGTGTCACTTGGCATGTGGCACGTGGCACGTGACACGTGGCACTTGGCATGTGACACGTGGCACTTGTCATGTGTCACTTGTCACGTATCATGTGTCACGTGGCACTTGTCACGTGTCATGTGGCACATGTCACGTGACACATGCCACATGACACGTGCCACGTGACAAGTACCACCTGTCACGTGTCAAGTGCCACGTGACAAGTGGCAAGTGCCAAGTGCCACTGCCACTGCCACGTCCGGCATGCTTCTGGCAGACGTTACACCTGCTGCTGCTGCATTGCCCTGCTCCTGCTGCCTTTGCTGCTCCCACCGCCAGGGTGCCACAGGCCACTGCTGCTGTGCTGATACCACCTATATTTAACCCAAAACACAATTGCTGTGTAATTTTTTGGAGGTGTCTGGGCTGAAAACTGTCATGTCCCAGTTGTGCGGTTGGACTTTGGACACAATGTGGGCTGCACGACCGCTGTCTGGAACCTAGGCCTAATGTTAATTGACAGCCATTTTTTTTTGGGGGGGGGGGGGGGGATTTTAAGTCCCCACATCATCAATTAGTGTTTCCCTTTAAAAAAAAAAATGATGCTACATGCCTCGTTTACCCTAAAAAAAACATTTTAAAAGCAATTTAAAGGCCACTTTTTTTTCTACCCGGACATCCGAATCCGGGCGGATATCTGGAATACTGGGTTCGGATATTCGATTCGGATTCGGATTCCAAAATTTCAAACCCGGATATTCGATTTGGATCAGATATCTGGGTATCCGGATCCGAATTCAATCCGGATTTTGAAAAGGGGTATCCGAGCAGCACTGGTGTACTCCACAGGCTTACTGTACTTTTTCAAGAAGGTACCTTAACCTACTTCTTAAAGATACCAGGTGGGCGGCATGCATGTAATTAAGGCACCAGGAAATTTGAGTGCAAGGCCAAGCCGAAAAACCAGAAAAACATCTCACCTTGCTCCTGCAAAAGTCCCTGTAGGGTGGGCTCAGGGGTAAGATGTAAGCTGTTGCTGGTGGCTGAATTACACTGTTTTTGAGGAATTTGATCTCCATCTTTTGACAGCTCCCAAATTAATGTCTAAGCGCCACTAGCTGCAATTCTCATTTATAAACACAGAGAAAACAAATCTTTGGATTTGGAGCAAAGCATGTAGCGAGAATCTATAAGAAGCCTCTCTAACGTTACTCATGCACGATACTTACCCACCGCCGCTTTCAAAGTTGACGTAGTCGCCCTCTGTAGTTTGGCTTATGAATTGTATGCAAGTCATTGATGCAAATTCTTTCAGGATGGATAAAATCAGATTTTTATTTGAATCAGCTGTTAAAGGAATAAAAAAAAGAGTATATATTTTATTCTGAACTCCTAGATAAATAAAATTAGATTAAAAATAAAATGTATTTGTACCTCCCATCCAGAGCCAGGACAAGGTCCTCCAGCACCCAAAGCTGAGAAACCAAAGTGCACCTCTCCCACCCCAGCCATTACACTGATTGCTATTAGACTAAGAGGTGCCCTAGGGCCCTCAACCCCCCCCCCCCCCCCCCCCCCCCACACACACACACACACCTTAATCTCTGGTTATCTGGCTTGCAGTCACTGCCATGTATCCCCTTTTCTTATTTCTCTCTGCTTTAAACACAATAGGGGAATGATAGCTGAGTGAGTTGTGCGCCCCCTCCTACACTGCGCCCCGAGGCTGGAGCCTCTCCAGCCCATGCCTCGGCCCGGCCCTGCGCCCCCCTCCTACACTGCGCACTGAGGCTGGAGCCTCTCTCGCCTCTGCCTCGGCCCTGCATCCCCTCCTACACTGCGCCCTGAGGCTGGAGCCTCTCTCGCCTCTGCCTCGGCCCGTTACTGCGCTGCGCCCTCCTCTTACACTGCACCCTGAGGCTGGAGCCTCTCTCGCCTCTGCATCAGTACGGCCCTGCGCCCCCTCCTACACTCCGCCCTGAGGCTGGAGCCTCTCTCGCCTCTGCCTTTCCCTGTACAGTATTATGGTGTGTGATGTTATTGAGAGGGAGGAGGGTGATGGAAATGATAGCTGAGTGAGTTGTGCGCGCCCTCCTACACTGCGCCCTGAGGCTGGAGCCTCTCTCGCCTCTGCCTGGCCCTGCACAATATTATGGTGTGTGATGTTATTGGGAGGGAGGAGGGTGATGGGAATGATAGCTGAGTGAGTTGTGTGCCCCTCCTACACTGCGCCCTGAGGCTGGAGCCTCTTTTGCCTCTGCCTCGGCCCCGCCCTGTGCCCCCTCCTACACTGCGCCCTGAGGCTGGAGCCTCTTTCACCTCGGCCCCGCCCTGTGCCCCCTCCTACACTGCGCCCTGAGCCTGGAGCCTCTTTTGCCTCTGCCTCGGCCCCGCCCTGTGCCCCCTCCTACACAGCGCCCGAAGGCTGGAGCCTCTCTCGCCTCTGCCTCGCCCTGCGCCCCCTCCTACACAGCGCCCGAAGGCTGGAGCCTCTCTCGCCTCTGCCTGGCCCTGTACAATATTATGGTGTGTGATGTTATTGGGAGGGAGGAGGGTGATGGGAATGATAGCTGAGTGAGTTGTGTGCCCCTCCTACACTGCGCCCTGAGGCTGGAGCCTCTTTTGCCTCTGCCTCGGCCCCACCCTGTGTCCCCTCCTACACTGCGCCCTGAAGCTGGAGCCTCTTTTGCCTCTGCCTCGGCCCCGCCCTGTGCCCCCTCCTACACAGCGCCCGAAGGCTGGAGCCTCTCTCGCCTCTGCCTCGCCCTGCGCCCCCTCCTACACAGCGCCCGAAGGCTGGAGCCTCTCTCGCTTCTGCCTGGCCCTGTACAATATTATGGTGTGTGATGTTATTGGGAGGGAGGAGGGTGATGGGAATGATAGCTGAGTGAGTTGTGTGCCCCTCCTACACTGCGCCCTGAGGCTGGAGCCTCTTTTGCCTCTGCCTCGGCCCCGCCCTGTGTCCCCTCCTACACTGCGCCCTGAAGCTGGAGCCTCTTTTGCCTCTGCCTCGGCCCCGCCCTGTGCCCCCTCCTACACAGCGCCCGAAGGCTGGAGCCTCTCTCGCCTCTGCCTCGCCCTGCGCCCCCTCCTACACAGCGCCCGAAGGCTGGAGCCTCTCTCGCCTCTGCCTGGCCCTGTACAATATTATGGTGTGTGATGTTATTGGGAGGGAGGAGGGTGATGGGAATGATAGCTGAGTGAGTTGTGTGCCCCTCCTACACTGCGCCCTGAGGCTGGAGCCTCTTTTGCCTCTGCCTCGGCCCCGCCCTGTGTCCCCTCCTACACTGCGCCCTGAAGCTGGAGCCTCTTTTGCCTCTGCCTCGGCCCCGCCCTGTGTCCCCTCCTACACTGCGCCCTGAAGCTGGAGCCTCTTTTGCCTCTGCCTCGGCCCCGCCCTGTGCCCCCTCCTACACTGCGCCCTGAAGCTGGAGCCTCTTTCACCTCTGCCATGCCCCATCTGAAATTACAGTAACAATGTTATAACTGTGTATGGGGTGTGCACTTTTGAAACTTGCTACCTTATATAATATTTTTTTCATTGTTTTTGTATTTTTAAACAAATAGCTGAGTATGGCTGTAGGCCGGGGAGGGACTTGACATAAACTGACCTTGCTGTGTATTAAAGAGTCTAAAGCCTTTCAAAAATCCTCTTTTTATTAGCCATTTATGTAAAGCAGTATCAGCCTAGCTAAAACACTAAATTCCCGTGGCAGAATGAGGTAATTAATCCCCTCAAATTCTCGGGGCAAAATTCGGGGTGCGCTTCCATGTAGAGGCGGAGATTTGTGCTGTAGCTCTGCCTCTACTCGCGTCTATCCCCGCTGATCGCCGCCTCTCCCCGCTCCTCTCGGTCTTCTTTTACTGAGAGGGGCGGGGAGAGGCGGAGATTTGGGTGGAGATTGATGCGACTGGAGGCGGAGCTACAGCACTAAGCTCTGCCTCCCTGGGCAGCAAAATCCACGACCTGGAAAGTTGTGAAATGTTGCCCCGGTGTTTGGGGAGTTTAATTACCTCATTCTGCCGCATAAATGACTAATAAAAAGAGGTTTTAGAGTCTCTTTAAGCAGCCTGTCAAGAATGGAGATCCACCGAGTCCTGGCAGAGACCTATAGGGCTTGATTCACAAAGCGGTGCTAACTGTTAGCACGCCTGTGAAAACCCCCTTAGCACGTCTAAACAAGCTTTTCGCGCATAAAACTTTGCGCGCGTAAAACTTTGCGCGCGCAAAGTTAGCGCGCGATCTGATTGAGAAATCCGGTGCTAACCTACTTAGCACCCTGGTTAGCACGTCTAAAGACGTTAGACGTGCTAAGTAGGTTAGCATCGCTTTGTGAATCAAGCCCATAGTTGCTTAGAAATTCAGCTTTCCCCATCTGACAGCTGCTTGGCCTCTACATCAGTGCAGAGGTTAGTAGACAGACATCACCAGGGGCTGGAAGGGTGTGGCAGGGGTGAAAGCCTACCTATGCCAAATCCAACTTTCCTCTATCTCAGCCTAACAGTTACCTACCCTCTACCTATTCCTAAAACTAACCTACCCCCTACCTACACCTAAGACTAATATCACCGTGCCATGAACAGGACTCACTGCTGCTACCCAGAGTTCAGCTATACCATAGTGGAATCCCCTGTCACTATCCCTGCAGCACCCACCACCACCTGGTCTCAGTGCTGCCACCTAGAGTTCAGCCTCACAGTAGGGGAATCCCCTACAGGGCCAGATTTCTACTTTTTGCCACCCAAGGCCCACTATCACCAGGCGCCCCCCCAACAATTTATACAGACCTTTTTCCCAGCAACAGCATCTAGGTTCCCCAGATTACAGAGTTACATGGCCTCTAAACACCCCCCATGAAAGGGATTGCCTGCGCATCAAACCATGCCAGTTTCCTGGCTTTTGTGCTAATAGAGAGTGACGATGGCAGCCTCCCTACTCCTATCTTTTCAGGTTCCCTTAGGCCTGTTTCACATGTAACAACGCGTGCAGGAGCCCTTCTCCTACACGCGTTTTTCTAGCCTGCGGCTGTCGTCGGGAATCTGCGGTGCGATGCTGAGTGGCGGGGGTAGTATCAATTAACCCGACGGGGAAACGCGGATACAGTAAAAAATGGCGCGGAGGAAATAATGGCGCACCGTTCTGCCGATTATAAAACGCTATTTACCGTTTTAATGTAAATACATTAAAACGGTAAATAGCGTTTTATAAAACAGCAGAACGGTGCGCCATTGAAAAATGCAGGGAGCTAGCAGAGGGGGTCGGGCTGGCAGCGGGGGTCGGGCTGGAGAGGCAGCGGGCAGGCAGCGGTGTCAGGGTGGAGAGGCAGCGGGCTGGCAGCGGGGGTCGGGCTGAAGAGGCAGCGGGGTGGAGGGAGGATTACGCAGCATGTGTATATTGTGTATACATTACCTTGTTCCGGCCGGCGATCGCTCCTTCACTCCATAGCTTACAGGAGTCCTGCATCCAGCCAATCACCATGCGGCTTCAGTTTCCGCATGGTGATTGGCTGGATGCAGGACTCCTGTAAGCTATGGAGTGAAGGAGCGATCGCCGGCCGGAACAAGGTAATGTATACACAATATACACATGCTGCGTAATCCTCCCTCCACCCCGCTGCCTCTTCAGCCCGACCCCCGCTGCCAGCCTACTGCCCGCTGCCTCTCCAGCCCGACCCCGCTGCCAGCCCGCTGCCTCTCCAGCCCGATCCCTGCTAAAAAAATTGAACATATAAAACGATAAATATCGTTGTAATGCAGCGCCATTCTGACACTATTGGCGCTGTGCGCCATTTTTGCCTGTCCCCGGGAAACGCAGATTCCCGACGACAAAATGCGCCTGGGTGCGTCGTACCGCAACGCATCGAAACGCAGCGTCGGGTGTGAAAGGTAAAATTAAAGTCTATGGACTTTCCTTTTACCTTGGTTAACTAAGATAAGATAAAATAATTAAACTAGGTGCCAAAGAAAAAAAAGTAGTTACATGCCTCCAGATAAAAATATTAAGTAGTCACAAGTATCCAGATAAAATAATTAAACAGGCACATGCCTACAGACAAAAGAAATTTAGTCAGGTTCCTCAAAATAAAATAATCAAATAGCCATGTGCTTTATAGTACAGTATTATGTAGCCAGATGCCCCCCCCCCCCCCCCTTCCTTTCAGCAGCCAGATGG
>NC_090656.1:241202379-241367379 GCF_040937935.1 Hyperolius riggenbachi
TTACGTTGGGTGGCAGTGATGTTGAGCTTCCTGCTGAGGTCACTGGAGATGGTAGTACCCAGAAGACGGGCGCAGGGCACTCTGGTTACCTCATTGCCGCCAATGTATATTGGGGGTAGGGTGGGAGCAGACTTCCTGAAGTCGATGATTAACTCCGCGGTCTTTGCGGTGTTAAGCACCAGCCTGTTCTCCTTGCTTCAGTTGCAAATTCTCTCCACCTGCTGACGGTACTCCTGGACGTTATCCTTGGTGACAAGGCCAAGGGTGGTGGTGTCATCAGCAAATTTGATGACCTTGACAGAGTCTGCCTCAGACCTGCAGTTGTTTGTGTAGAGGGAGAACAGCAGTGGTAACAGTACGCAGCTTTGAGGAGCTCCTGTGTTCGTGGTTGCAGCTTGAGAGTGGATATCGCCCAGTCTGACAACTTGGGACCTGTTGGTAAGAAAGTCTGTGATCCATAGTTGTAGACTTGGGTGGACTCCAAGTGCAGCTAGGTAGAGTGACCAGATTTTTGTGGGTCCAAGCTGGGAAGGGGAGGGGTGGGGGGTGGGGGGGGGGCTACGCGCGCCGCGGCGAAAGGTGGGGAGGACTGAGGAGCGCGCTGCGATGAAGACTGGGAAGGGGGCTGCGGCGTGCAGCGCGCCGCGGTGAAAAATGGGCGTGACCATGCCATTGTATGGGCGGAGCTAACGTAATGATGTAACAGCGAGGCATAAGAAAGCAGTGTTTACGCCATGATGTGGACAAACGAGACTTTGCATCATGGGTGTGCAGAAACTGTGTGATGCTAATAGTATACCGTAACCAAAAAGCAGCAAACATAGCCATCTATGACCATTAAATAATAAATGCAGTAACAGTTACCCCGGACACCAGAAAATAAACGCAATGGGCAACATGTCAGCACAAAATAAACGCAATGCGGGCAAACATGTCAGTACAAAAGAAACGCAACGCAGGCAAACATTTCACCAGAAAAGAAACGCAATGCGGGCAAACATTTCACCAGAAAAGAAACGCAATGCAGGCAAACATTTCACCAGAAAAGAAACGTAATGCGGGCAAACATTTCACCAGAAAAGAAACGCAATGCGGGCAAACATTTCACCAGAAAAGAAACGCAATGCGGGCAAACATTTCACCTGGAAAAAAAACAACGCAATGCGTGCAAACATTTCACCAGAAAAGAAACGCAATGCGGGCAAACATTTCACATGGAAAAGAAACGCAATGCGGGCAAACATTTCACCTGAAAAAGAAACGCAATGCGGGCAAACATTTCACCTGGAAAAGAAACGCAATGCGGGCAAACATTTCACCAGAAAAGAAACGCAATGCGGGCAAACATTTCACCTGAAAAAGAAACGCAATGCGGGCAAACATTTCACCAGAAAAGAAACGCAGGCAAACATTTCACCAGAAAAGAAACGCAATGCGGGCAAACATTTCACCTGAAAAAGAAACGCAATGCGGGCAAACATTTCACCAGAAAAGAAACGTGGGCAAACATTTCACCAGAAAAGAAACGCAATGCGGGCAAACATTTCACCTGGAAAAGTAACGCAATGCGGGCAAACATTTCACCTAGAAAAGAAAGCATTTTCTCACCTGGCACTGTGGCAGAAGTCTCCGGCCTCTAGCGCGTTGCTCCCAGGACCACCTTCCTCCTGAAGTCTCCCGCACTGACAGCCTGGCAGAGCAGGGCTACGGCAAGATGGCGCCCGAAGCCCTGTACTGGAGACACAAATCGTCTCCAGTACAGGGCTTCGGCAGCCATCTTGCCGTAGCCCTGCTCGCCTGCCGGTGTCGGAACAGACACCGGAAGAGGAGGCTGGAGCGGGGCTGCGGGCAATGAACTTGCACGGCGTCTATAGTTTTGGTTTTCATGATGACGGATGTCAGGGCCACGGGCCTAAAGTTGTTCAGTTCGGTGACCCCTTGTTTCTTAGGCACAGGTATGATGGTAGACTTCTTGAAGCACGCCGGGACCTTGCCTTACCCCAGGGACTTGGCGAAGATAGCATAGAGGATGGGAGCAAGTTGCCTACAGCAGATTTTCAGGCAAGCTGGAGATACTCCGTCGGGGCCCGGGGCTTTCCTGGCATTTAGGGTTGAAAGGAGGCGCAGGACCTCTGCTTCACTCACCACCGTGGGAGAGGACAGTCTAGGGATGTTGCCAGCAGGGCATGGAGGAGGGGTAGCCAGTACCTGGTTCTCCTCCGGTTCTTCCTGTTTCTCGATAACACATATGAGCGTGCAATGACTACTCCTGATATCTTAGAAAATGCAACCAATGGTAAGACGGCTTTCCTACACACTGTACAACCACCCTGATGAGTGGTTACATGAAAGCAGTGGCATAGCTAATGAGCTGTGGGCCCTGATGTAAGTTTTACATTGGGGCCCCCCAAGCACTCTATACATAACAATTGATACGGTGCACCAAAACCTGCCAATGGCAACTACAGTGTCAGAGGTGCAAGAAGGGGATGGGGAACAGTTTATTGATTACCATTATTCAAGGTCTTTATAGAAGTGATTATTTTGAGCACAGGACTAGTGTTGGGCGAACACCTGGATGTTCGGGTTCGCGAACATTCGCCGAACATGGCCGCGATGTTCGGGTGTTCGCGCCGAACTCCGAACATAATGGAAGTCAATGGGGACCCGAACTTTCGTGCTTTGTAAAGCTTCCTTACATGCTACATACCCCAAATTTACAGGGTATGTGCACCTTGGGAGTGGGTACAAGGGGAAAAAAAATATTTGAAAAAGAGCTTATAGTTTTTAAAAACATTGATTGTAAAGTTTCAAAGGAAAAAATGTCTTTTAAATGCGGAAAATGTCATGTTTCTTTGCACAGGTAACATGCTTTTTGTCGCCATGCAGTCATAAATGTAATACAGATAAGAGGTTCCAGGAAAAGGGACCGGTAACACTAACAATGCTGTACAGTGGTGGGTGAGCGGTGTACTACTGTTCCCAGCAGCGACACAGAGCACAATGCCATACAGTGGTGGGTGAGCGGTGTACTACTATTCCCAGCAGCGACACAGAGCACAATGCTATACAGTGGTGGGTGAGCGGTGTACTACTATTCCCAGCAGCGACACAGAGCACAATGCTATACAGTGGTGGGTGAGCGGTGTACTACTATTCCCAGCAACGACACAGAGCACAATGCTATACAGTGGTGGGTGAGCGGTGTACTACTGTTCCCAGCAACGACACAGAGCACAATGCTATACAGTGGTGGGTGAACGGTGTACTACTATTCCCAGCAGCGACACAGAGCACAATGCTATACAGTGGTGGGTGAGCGGTGTACTACTATTCCCAGCAGCGACACAGAGAACAATGCTATACAGTGGTGGGTGAGCGGTGTACTACTATTCCCAGCAACGACACAGAGCACAATGCTATACAGTGGTGGGTGAGCAGTGTACTACTGTTCCCAGCAACGACACAGAGCACTATGCTATACAGTGGTGGGTGAGCGGTGTACTACTGTTCCCAGCAATGACACAGAGCACAATGCTATACAGTGGTGGGTGAGCGGTGTACTACTATTCCCAGCAGCGACACAGAGCACAATGCTATACAGTGGTGGGTGAGCGGTGTACTACTATTCCCAGCAGCGACACAAAGCACAATGCTATACAGTGGTGGGTGAGTGGTGTACTACTATTCCCAGCAGCGACACAAAGCACAATGCTATACAGTGGTGGGTGAGCGGTGTACTACTATTCCCAGCAGCGACACAGAGCACAATGCTATACAGTGGTGGGTGAGCGGTGTACTACTATTCCCAGCAACGACACAGAGCACAATGCTATACAGTGGTGGGTGAGCGGTGTACTACTGTTCCCAGCAACGACACAGAGCACAATGCTATACAGTGGTGGGTGAGCGGTGTACTACTATTCCCAGCAGCGACACAGAGCACAATGCTATACAGTGGTGGGTGAGCGGTGTACTACTATTCCCAGCAGCGACACAGAGCACAATGCTATACAGTGGTGGGTGAGCGGTGTACTACTATTCCCAGCAATGACACAGAGCACAATGCTATACAGTGGTGGGTGAGCGGTGTACTACTGTTCCCAGCAACGACACAGAGCACAATGCTATACAGTGGTGGGTGAGCGGTGTACTACTATTCCCAGCAGCGACACAGAGCACAATGCTATACAGTGGTGGGTGAGCGGTGTACTACTATTCCCAGCAGCGACACAAAGCACAATGCTATACAGTGGTGGGTGAGTGGTGTACTACTATTCCCAGCAGCGACACAGAGCACAATGCTATACAATGGCGGGTGAGCGGTGTACTACTGTTCCCAGCAGAGACACAGAGTGGCAGTAAACACAATGCTATACAGTGGTGGGTGAGCGGTGTACACAGAGTGGCAGTAAACACAATGCTATATAGTGTGGGTGAGCGGTGTACTACTGTTCCCAGCAGCGACACAATGACTGGGGGGACCCTGGCTAGCCTGGCTGGAGAGAGAACTACCCTGCCTGCCTACCCAAAGCTAAACCCACAGGCAAATGGCGGAGAAATGACGTGGATCGGGTATTTATTTACCCGAACCACGTGACCCGTTCGGCCAATCAGAGCGCGTTCGGGTCCGAACCACGTGACCCGTTCGGCCAATCACAGCGCTAGCCGAACGCTCGGGGAACGTTCGGCCATGCGCTCTTAGTTCGGCCATATGGCCGAACGGTTTGGCCGAACACGATCAGGTGTTCGGTCGAACAGGGTGATGTTCTGCAGAACCCGAACAGTGGCGAACACTGTTCGCCCAACACTACACAGGACCAATAGAGAGCTAATACTTTAGTTGAGGGAGCCCCTCTGACCCATGGACCCCGATGCGGTCGCAACCTCTGCACCCCCTATTGCATGAAAGACATGGAATGCCGGTTCATCTCTTGAAGAGATGGGGGTGTTTTGAAACCCTAGAAAAATTAGAAGAAACAAAAAAACGGGAGCCCAGTAGTGCAGTAGGTTTGGTAAGCAAAAATGGTCGGAAGGTGAGATAGATGTTCTACTCACAAAGGCGAGTTGCAGAGGGGCAACTGACCACAGGAGGAAGGTGGAGAAAATGAACCTGACTCCACTCGGGGTGGTCCAGCCGGACCTGGATGCGGTCACTCTCCTAGGTAAAACTGCCAAATGTCCACTGTGGTCGAAACTAGTGTTGATCGAACAGTGCTCGACACTATTTGTTATTCCCTGAATAATGGGCCGTTCTGGTTTGAGTCAAGCACAGCCGAACACCGCATGGTGTTCGTGACTATGCTCGGCCACACTGCTCGAACTCCTCCCCCCTGCTGTGATTGGCCGAGCGTGCACCGAACTTGACCGAGCGGTCACCCAAACGCGTGGCTTGCGCTGTGATTGGCTGAGCGGGTCACGTGGTTCGGGACTATAAATACCCAAACGCACGTTATCTACGCCATTTGCTTTGGGGTTTAGCTTTGGGTAGGTAGGAGGGAGGATCAGGGTAGCGCACTTCCAGCCAGGCCAACCACAGGCCCTGGCCCCCAGCCTCACTGTTGACAGTAGCACCCACAGGGCCTCTGCCTTACACAGCACTGCTGCAGCCACAGAGCCTCTGCCTCACCGCTGACAGAAGCACCCAGCCACCCCCTAAGCCCCTGCCTCACCACTGCCAGCCAGGCCAGACAGGCCAGCCACAGGACCCTATCCGCACCGCAGACAGCACCCACAGGGCCTCTGACTCACCACTGCCAGCAGGCACTGCCAGCAGCAGTGTTGCACCAAAAGACAGTACTTTCAGTGGCAGCTGGGATCAGTTGTCTCCAAAAAACAAACTTTATTGCAATTAATTTTGTCTTAGTGTTGAACCAAAAACAGTAATTTCAGTGCCAGGTAGGATCACTTGTCTCTCTAAAATAAACACAATTTATTGCTAAATCGTGGATTGGAAACGACTTTGCAACACCCCCCCGACCAAGCACCATGAACATCTGTGCTGGGTTAGCGTGCCATTTTCAGGAATATCTCATTCCTATTACGTCTATCACTGCATGGCGACAAAATGCATTGCTTTATGCATACATTTTGTCCTCATGCCAGGCCTGGGTTGTGTCTCAAAGCGTGGCCTTCTCCTCCTGTACCTCCTCTTCCATCCTGTGTGCTGGGTTAGCGTTGCCGGTCCCATTTTCAGGAATATCTAATTTCTATTACATTTATCACTGCATGGCGACAAAATGCATTGCTTTACGCATGCATTTTGTCCTCAGGCCAGGCCTGGGTTTGTATTGTTATTTTTGGTCACTACCTCGGGACGTGCATGCCATGCCTGCTGCCTTCCTTGGATGTGCGGTAGCCGTTCCTGCTCCTTTGCCCACAGCGTGCCTGCTGCCTTCCTTGGATGTGTGTGGTGGTAGCCATTTCTTAGGCTCCCACTCCAGACCGGAATCGAGCCCTGATTCCCCGGCCATTACCCCTGGTCACTCGCAATGGCAGACTTGCCCTCCATAACAGATTCTCTTTACAGGCAGTGAAAGCCAGCAGAAAAAGTAATTAAAAAAAATAGATGTAAGCTTTAACAATGGTAGAGAAAGAACCATTGAAAGTTGATAAGGCAGTCAGACATTACCTGACATCACTGAGTGAGGAAGAGCAGTCTGGCCATGGTGAGTAACCAGTCCAGCACGGCCGTCACTGCACAAACAGCTGTTTGCGGGCGTTACACAGTGAGTTTGGTGTGTCAGTGTGAAGCAGAACTCTAATTACACTCCCTGATTGATGTATACACATGCAAGATGTTTTAAAGCACTTTAGGCCTGCAATTTAGCATTCAATGTGATTTCTGCCCTTAAAACGCTGCTTTGCGTCACATCCAGATTTTTCCCCAGGACTTTGGGCGTCTATCCCACTCCGCCATCCCCCCCTCCAGGTGTTAGACCCCTTGAAACATCTTTTCCATCACTTTTATGGCCAGCATAATTTTTTCTAGTTTTCAAAGTTCGCCTCCCCATTGAAGTCTGTTGCAGTTTGCAAACGTTTGCGCGAACCGAACTTTCGCAGTTGGTTCGCAAACTGAAAATCGGAGGTTCAGGCCATCTCTAACTCAGTACCCTGATGGGTACATGAAAGACACAGAACGCCTGATCATCTCAGCCAAGAACATTGTTCCACGCCTTTGTCATGCACGCCATCGTGGTCATTCCCTCTCCATAGCAACAGAATGTGTCGATAACCTCTATGTTTGTGTTTCTATGTCTGTACAGCTTTCAGCCCACACTGTCTCTCAAGTCAACAGTCATTTTGTGGGAAGCAGGAAATGTGGGTGCCTGGAGCTAATGGACAATTTGGGTGTCCCACAGGTGCTAATGCAATTATCGGCTACTGGATGCCAAAAGCAGAAATTTGGATGCCTGAGAAATATTTATCTTGTGCTGTGTCTGTCCAACCAAACTCTTTTATTTCATTTCTTCCAAAGCTCATAAAGTCGTAATGAAAACCACTCAAAGTGGAAACAGGCCCCATACAAGGATCACTAGCGGTACTTTTCACTAAGAATCATTATATTTTATGGGCATTTTAGCAGGAATAATAAAATAATTGTAAATCATCAAAATAAAATGTGTGACTTTCAATAAAACCCACCCATTGCATTTGCCCATTTGTCCCGGTAATTACCACTTTACATTATGTCTCTGGTACAAAGTAGGGTGAAAATATTTTATTTGGAAATTTGATTTGTTTTTGATTTTCTCATTGTACTCTAAGCCCTTATTCATATTAAAATAGCAATAATATATCCTTGTGGCATACAAAAATAATAAACGAAGTCCTTACATAACAATTTATGTATTCTCTTGAAGAGGAGCTGTCAGCCATACTATCTCAGAAAAAAACACATATATAAGTAGATAAATACTTGCTCTACTTACATAACACATGTATTGCATTGTCCATGATTTGATTTTAGTGATTTTTCTACAGTAAAAAAAGAGAAAATGCTTCTCAGCATTTCCCATTTTAACTGTGGCTGTTTTGAAGTCAATCCAGATGTCATTTCCTCCCTTACTCTCCTCTTCCTGATTGTGTATGCATTGTCTGCCCTCCACTATAGAAAGTGCATTGTCTCAGCATAAAAAATACTGGCCAATCAGAGAGGAACAGAGGTGTGGGAGGGGAAAACAGGAGGGAAAGAGGGTTCAGCCAATCAGGCTGCATTAGTTAAGTCTGAAAGGAAAGTAGAGAAGCAAAAAAGACAAGCCAGCATGCCCTGCAACTTCCTTTTTTTTAACCAAATGTTGTGTGTACCAAATAAGAGTCAGGTAAACTGGGGAATGATCATTTATCAACAAAAAAAGTAATAGTGATTTTAACTTTTGGATTGCCTGATTAGCATCCTTATTACTTGTTTATCAGATAAAAATAAAGAATTGATAAAGTGACAGAATTTTTAAAGTGTAACTGTTGGCATAGACAGTTACACTTTAAAAATTCTGTCCCTTTTCTTTTTTACAAGTTTTTTAATTTCCTGAGTATGGGGGCAGGGTAGAGGAGTTAATGGTGTTTATATTCTTTATATCTATTTATTTTTTTGTTTGTTTTATTTCTTTTTGCAGAAGTTTAAATTTTGCAGAAAATATTCCAAGCCAAACGAAAGAGAAAGGTTTTGTTTTTACACTTTTTTTCATTGAATGATCAGTGCTGTTTGTTACATCACAGGTCATCTCAGTCAGGACCTGATTTGTAGACACTTTGATTGGGTTTGGGAACTTATGATCCCAAACAATCATTCAAATTAAGTGAAGTTTTCTGCTAAGTCCATGGACTTTAGCACAGATTTGAACAATCGTTCACAATTTGATCCGTCATGACGATCTTTCAAAAAAGAAGATTTAATGTGAAAGAGCTGTGCTGGATTGCAGTGAATTTTGGTCTTTCAAAATGAACAATCGTCACAGTACGTCGGGCAATGGTTATTCAATGTCACGTGAAATGAACAATCTTTGGGCAAAATCTTACATTAAATCTTGCTGTGGGTATGGACCTTAACTTGCTCTAACCCCACATTCTATTATTTCATGTTTAATTTTATTTATTAAATCTTTTTGACATAGTGACACAGACGCTGTTGCCAGGAGTCTATTGCCTCACAAAGTCCTTCAATTTTGATTGTCCAATCTCTGACCAATTTTCCCACCTCCATCTATTATGAGGGTTTGCCTGCACAATCTGTCGATATTATTAAAAGCTATTGGCTCTCATATTACATGGAGGTGGTGAAATTGGCCAGTCTTTGCACTCTGAATACTAGAGGGCTACACAGGCCTTTGCGCAAGGTGCAAGAAGGGGATGGGGAACAGTTTATTAAAGATCACTACCATTTAAGGCATCTATAGAAGTGATTATTACCAGCACATGACCAATAAAGAGCTAATACTGCGGTTGAGGGTGAACCCTACGGGGCTCCTTTGGCCCAAGGGCCCTGATGCGGTCGTAAGCTCTGCAACTCCTATTCCTATGCCACTGAGAATTAATTCATCTTCATTTTCCTGCCCTTTCTCCAGGGTTTAAGCAGCTGTAGCCTGCGCCATGTTGGAGGAGATTAGTTGAAGATACCCCCTCCTTTTCTCAATGGCCTTAGCCAGCATCCTCCCATCTGCTAGTCCTGGCTTTCTGACCCTTTGCAGGTCCCTTTCCCAGCCCACCCCCCTCCTTACAAGACTGAATCCCGGTACACAAATCCATGGCTGGCCAATGGTTGGTCAACATTATCACCTCTATGTAGCATGAGGGCCAGCAGAAAAAAACTGAAGAGAAAACAGACCTGAGACATCTGTGTCTCTCTTGTCATGTGATCTGTGTGATCACATGACTTGCACAGTGCTGCTGACTCTAGTTTGCATGCAGCTTCAGAAATGTAAGTCAGGATTGTCATAAATGCCAATTTCCGATTCCACGGAAATTCTGATTTCCGGCAATGCCAATTACCGATTCCTCGGATTTCTGATTTCCGGCAATACCAATTACGGATTTCTGATTTTTGACTTCCGTTTTCATATTGCGGTTTTCAAGGAGTCCATTTTCTTGGGTAATGTTTATCCTTTCTCTGATTAGCTGAATTCTTCGGAGTTGACTCTTCAGTCTCTGATTGGTCCATTGTTTCCGAGTATAATAGTCCTAAAGCAGTGATGAGGGAGGCTGAGAACTGACAGCCTGTGTGTGTTTGTATATATAATATATTGTGAGAATCCGCTCAGCTGCCTGCGCAGGCAGGCAGCCTTTTGACCATTGTTTAGGTTTGCTTGCTGCAGGACTCTGGAAAGGAGACCTTCTGTCAGTTGTGCAGCTTGTGTTGCTGAGGAATTTGCATACATTAGTCATGCAAATCCCCTACCTGCCTTCTTTTGATGACTGGCACTATAAAAGCATTCTGCTCCCAGAATGCTTTGCTGGACATTTCCCTTCCATGGTCTGTTCCTGATGGACACTGCTGGAGTGTCAGCCATTGCTATCTAGTATAGTCAGTGGCGTAGCTAAGGAGCTGTGGGCCCCGATGCAAGTTTTACATGGGGCCCCCCAAGCACTCTATACATAACAATTGATATGGCGCACCAAAACCTGCCAATGGCAACTACAGTGTCAGAGGTGCAAGAAGGGTATGGGGAACAGTTTATTAATGATTACCACTATTCAAAGTATCTATAGAAGTGATTATTATGAGCACAGGACCAATAGAGAGCTAATACTGTAGTTGAGGGAGGGCCCTTTGGGGCCCCTCTGGCCCAAGGGCCCCGATGCGGTCGCTACTTCTGCACCCCCTATTGCTACGCCCCTGAGTATAGTTTATTCCTGGGGGTTGCTTTAGGCTCCCCTTCTAGCCCAGTCAGGTTGTATTATCTGTTTTGCCTGTTCCGTCTGTCTTGTGTTTGGATCGCACAAGCCCTAGCGATAGCGGCTGTGGATCCTTCTGATTGAGTCTGGAGTGTAGGTTGGAACAGCGGTTGTTTCTGCCTACCTCATCTGTTCTGTCTGCCGCATGTTTGGATCGCACTCGCCCTAGCGCTAGTGCTGGGGATCCTTCTTTTCTGTCTCCTGGGATCGCGCTAGCTACTTTTCGCTAGCGCTGGGGATCCTTCTGTTCTGTCTTCTGGGATCGCGCTAGCTACTTTTCGCTAGCGCTGGGGATCCTTCTGTTCTGTCTTCTGGGATCGCGCTAGCCACTTTTCGCTAGTGCTGTGGATCCTACCTCTCGCTTGTCCCTGTTTTCGTGTGTCTGTCTTGTCTGATTCGAAACGCTTGCTGTAGGCTCGGTGAGGTAACCGTTAAGCAAGCGCTCGCGTTCTCTGTTTCGTGTTTGTCTGTCTTTGGTTGGTTGGGCGTGCTTGTCTCTGTTGTGCGTAACACGCGGAGACCGCGCACGAACGCGTGCACTGTTGCGAATGAGTGCGGTGTTCGCGTTCAGCTGGCATTTGTTGTTTTCTTTATCTTTCTCTTTGTATGATTTGCTGTGCCTTTGCTACCCTTGTGCTCTGTTCCCTGTGGGCTATCCAGCCCTGCCTGATTGTACCTTGTCCCGGATCTGTACAATTCCCATTTGGCATCTGTGGCTGTGCAGCGGCTGTGTTCGCCTGCACTCCACAGCGCCATCTGCCGGTGGGAATTGCCCTCTGCGGGTGCATAGCACCTAGCCTGGGTGTCCGCAATAATACGCTTGTGGAGGAAATCCGCCGCGTCAGCGCACGTCTGGTGCGCTGACCACGGAGACGATTCCACAATCGTTACATATATACTGTACATATAAATATACACACTACATATGCCAGCTCTTCAATATACATCCACCCCGCTCTGCAAATCTAGCCTGCCCCACCTTCATAAAAGAATTCTCTGTTCATCAAGAAGGACAATTGTTTAATAAAGTTTGAATGTTTTATTATACATTAATTTTGGGCGGGATTCATAAAGCTTTTCACCTGTTTTCACCTTCTATGTTACATTTTAAGCTCCAAAACAGCAACATAACAATATACTGCAATTAAGGTAAGAAAGGTAATATTAAAATGAAGTGAATCAGGAAAAACTTCGTTTGAGTGATTATTGAGCTGAATGGTTATTTTTATTAAACAAGGGGAAAAAAATAATTCATTTATGAGAAGTTTTGAGAATTGACCCCATTAATGTACAAAATGATTTTCTTTTGTTTTGCAGACGAGTCTGACAATATTGATAGCGCATATGACGAGGAACAGACGATTTCTGATCTCTTACAAAATGCAAACAATGGTAAGACGGCTTCTCTAGTATGCGTACAACCTTGCTGACGAGTGCCTGATCATAACGTGTGATAAGACTCCTCCCCTCCGTTATGCTTCTACCTTCCCAGCTGTACCTGCTCAACCTACATCTCTGAGCTCGTCACCCAGATATATACCTGCCCACCCTCTTCGATCCTCTAATGACCTCTGCCTGACCGCATCAAGCATTTCTCATTCTCATGCTCTTCTGCAGAACTTCTCAGGAGCTCCCCCCCCCCCCCCTATGGAACTCCCTCCCACCCCCTTTAAGACTCGCTCCTTCCTTCAACACCTTCAAGCAAGCCCTCAAAACACATTTCTTTAAAATGGCAAATGGCCTACCCCCCCCCCCCCCCCCCATCTTCCACGCTTTAACACTCTCACCTGGGCACCTTCTCCACAGCACTACCTTATGTGTCCCTCCCTCACCCTTTAGATTGTAAGCCTTTGGCAGGGGATGTCGCCCCCCCCCCCCCCCTGTGTTTGTTCCTCTTGATCTTGCAACCCCAGCAATGACACCCTTCCCATGGACTGACTCAGACTTGATTTGCTGGGTCTCTGTAAAATCACATGACCATGCATCTTATACCCTAATTGCAGGTATAACCTTGTGCTATGTTGTATAACCATTTTCTACCTCTCTGTCTTATCACTAGTGTTGTCTCGAAAGGTACGCACGCGAACTTATTCGTGCGAACAAGGCGTGTTCTTGTTTGCATCGGGTCGCGAACTTTATGCTGGTTCAACTTGCCCCCCTATACTACATCATTGGGCTAAACTTTGACCCTCTACATCACAGTCGACAGACACATGGCAGCCAATCAGGCTGCACTCCATCCTGGAGCCCCCCTCCCCCTTATATAAGGCAGCAGCGTCAGCCATGATCTCACTCAGTGTGCTGCTGTAGTAGTGAGAGAAGGCAAGAAGTTTTAAATCAGGATGACACCATTTATTGGCTAACTAAAAATGAATAAGAATAAGCAAGCTTTCGGCCTTGCAGCCTTCGTCGGGCTTACATCCTGTTAGTTTGCAGGCTGGTGGTACAGACAGCAATATACATGCAACATCAAAAGGGAAAACAGATTTTTTGCAAGCATAAATACATGTCATTAAAATGCCCTAATTGAAACAGAACATCTAAATGGGGTGAGAGGTTGTTAGCTGAGATAAGGATCCTTGCTTACTCCATGCTCACAGACCTGGAAGTTGGACTGACACAGTGGTATCGTAAATTCTGAGTTCACAAGTTCAGCTATAATTTACGATACCTCTGCGTCAGTCCAACTCCCAGGTCTGTGAGCATGGAGTAAACAAGGATTCTTATCTCAGTAAGTTGGCTTTTGACATGCTACAAATCCTGAAGCACGCTACTTTTTCTCTTGGATTGATCATAATGGTACATGCTAGGCTGGCTTCAGCATGTAGTGTTGTTGGTGGTATAGTGGTTAAGTCAGTTACCTACCACACACTGAGACCTGGGTTCAATTCCCAGCCCAGCCTGGGTTCAATTTCCAGACATGGTATGTAAGAGAGAGAGAGATTGAGTGATTGATTTTTTTCTTCAAATTCCGCGGAAATAAAAAAATTTCCGCGGAATTCCGTTTTAGAGGTTTAGCAATTCCGTTCCGACCGATGGAATCGACCTAATTCCGGCCGGAAGTGCTGTTGTGATTTTGTTCAGCCCTCGACCAAAGTACAGTGTTCAGAAGAAGGCACATGCCATCAACCCCCAATATTGTCAGGACGTAGTTGACTATTTAACACAGAACACCTCATCTTCCTCAGCTTTCGCATGGAAGTGTGACATATCTTCCTCCTCCTGCTCTGATTCTGGCACCCCACTTAACACTCCGTCGGCAGCCATCACCAAAGTTCCATCATCCCTGGGCTCAGCGGTGTAGACATTTTTTTGTGTGTCTGCCTTAGATGAGAGCAATGCCATCTTTACTCTCTGCCACTGAAAATTGAGCCATGGAAAGACCACGACCCGTGTGGGGACAACTACCTTACGAAGGCACATGATGAAAAAGGGATGACCTGAGGAAAATCAGCACACAAAAGCAAAGCCACACACCGCAGTAGAAGATACCAGGCCGCAATTATTTCTCTAAAAAGGTTATACTGAGACTGTACCGTGATGTTGAAAGGCAAGTGGTGTCATCTCTGGCACACAGCGTTGGGTCAAGGGTCCATCTGATCACAGATGCTTGGTCTGCAAAGCACGCTCAGGCCTGCCTGAAGACTAAGTCAGTCCCCACACACAGCATCTCTGCCTGCACGCCGTGTGAGTGCCTGCCCCTAGACTAAGTCGGTCCCCACACAGCATCTCTGCCTGCAGGCCAGAGGCGGGACAAGGTCCTCCAGCACCCAAGGCTGAGACACCAAAGTGCGCCCCTCCATCCCTGCCACCCCAGTCACCACACACTGATTGTTATTAGACTAAGAGGCACCACAGGGCCCACAACCTCCCCAACACCTTAATATCTAGTTATCTGGCTTGCAGTCACTGCCATGTATCCCCTTTTCTTATTTATTTCTGCTTCAAACACAATTAGGAATGATAGCTGAATGAATTCTGCGCCCCCTCCTACACTGCGCCCTGAGGCTGAAGCCTCTCCAGCCTATGCCTCGGCCCGGCCCTGCTGCAGGCCGGTTGACTGCCTTCTCCGCCACCACCAACAGGGTCCAGGACTTCAGGTGGTTTCCTGAATTTTTAAGGCCGCTGTTAGCAGTGGCTGCTATAATTTTTCTGGTGCATGTACATGCTTGCCTAATTTTTCTGGCTGCACTGCGGCTGCAACAACAAAACAAAAGGCATGTACATCTGTCAATTCCCCTTCGTGATCGTTACCTTGCCGCGGTGAAAGGGCTTGCGTATCACAATGAAGTAATGACCGGCTATATGAGTGTGTTGGGGGGGGGGCACACCTGACCCAAGAAGATAATAAGGTTGTTGCTTCATTGTTGACAGACCAAATTCGATCAGCTGGACAGTCACTGTTGTTCTGTCATTGAGCTACCTCAGCCCGACCATATGGGCTTGAAAACCGCCATTGCCCGCACTCTGGCCATGGTGCGCACCAGTCCAGCACGGCTGTCACTACACAAACAGCTGTTTGCGGTGCATTACACAGTGAGTTTGGTGTGTCAGTGTGAAGCAGTACACAGAGGCGTCACTAGGGTTGGTGTCACCCGGTGCGGAAACTCAGGGTGTCACCCCCTCTTACGCCGTGAACCTCCAACCTCACTATGCAGTAACGTTGCTTGTTATAGGGGGGTTTTAAAATGATCACCATGTGGTCCTGGTGGCCTCTGAACTCTGTTATCAGCTCAACAAGGAGCAGCCACAAGGGAGAAGAGCGGGAGGGAGAAGTACAGCACATGACCAATAAAGAGCTAATACTGCGGTTGAGGGTGAACCCTACGGGGCTCCTTTGGCCCAAGGGCCCTGATGCGGTCGTAAGCTCTGCAACTCCTATTCCTATGCCACTGAGTATGTCCTGAATTAATTCATCTTCATTTTCCTGCCCTTTCTCCAGGGTTTAAGCAGCTGTAGCCTCCGCCATGTTGGAGGAGATTAGTTGAAGATACCCCCTCCTTTTCTCAATGGCCTTAGCCAGCATCCTCCCATCTGCTAGTCCTGGCTTTCTGACCCTTTGCAGGTCCCTTTCCCAGCCCACCCCCCTCCTTACAAGACTGAATCCCGGTACACAAATCCATGGCTGGCCAATGGTTGGTCAACATTATCACCTCTATGTAGCATAAGAGCCAACAAAAAAAAACTGAAGAGAAAACAGACCTGAGACATCTGTGTCTCTCTTGTCATGTGATCTGTGTGATCACATGACTTGCACAGTGCTGCTGACTCTAGTTTGCATGCAGCTTCAGAAATGTTGTCAGTCAGGATTGTCATAAATGCCAATTTCCGATTCCACGGAAATTCTGATTTCCGGCAATGCCAATTACCGATTCCTCGGATTTCTGATTTCCGGCAATACCAATTACGGATTTCTGATTTTTGACTTCCGTTTTCATATTGCGGTTTTCAAGGAGTCCATTTTCTTGGGTAATGTTTATCCTTTCTCTGATTAGCTGAATTCTTCGGAGTTGACTCTTCAGTCTCTGATTGGTCCATTGTTTCCGAGTATAATAGTCCTAAAGCAGTGATGAGGGAGGCTGAGAACTGACAGCCTGTGTGTGTTTGTATATATAATATATTGTGAGAATCCGCTCAGCTGCCTGCGCAGGCAGGCAGCCTTTTGACCATTGTTTAGGTTTGCTTGCTGCAGGACTCTGGAAAGGAGACCTTCTGTCAGTTGTGCAGCTTGTGTTGCTGAGGAATTTGCATACATTAGTCATGCAAATCCCCTACCTGTCTTCTTTTGATGACTGGCACTATAAAAGCATTCTGCTCCCAGAATGCTTTGCTGGACATTTCCCTTCCATGGTCTGTTCCTGATGGACACTGCTGGAGTGTCAGCCATTGCTATCTAGTATAGCTAATTCCTGGGGGTTGCTTTAGGCTCCCCTTCTAGCCCAGTCAGGTTGTATTATCTGTTTTGCCTGTTCCGTCTGTCTTGTGTTTGGATCGCACAAGCCCTAGCGGTAGCGGCTGTGGATCCTTCTGATTGAGTCTGGAGTGTAGGTTGGAACAGCGGTTGTTTCTGCCTACCTCATCTGTTCTGTCTGCCGCGTGTTTGGATCGCACTCGCCCTAGCGCTAGTGCTGGGGATCCTTCTGTTCTGTCTCCTGGGATCGCGCTAGCTACTTTTTGCTAGCGCTGGTGATCCTTCTGTTCTGTTTCCTGGGATCGCGCTAGCTACTTTTCGCTAGCGCTGGGGATCCTTCTGTTCTGTCTTCTGGGATCGCGCTAGCTACTTTTCGCAAGCGCTGGTGATCCTTCCGTTCTGTCTTCTGGGATCGCGCTAGCTACTTTTCGCTAGCACTGGGGATCCTTCTGTTCTGTCTTCTGGGATCGCGCTAGCCACTTTTCTCTAGTGCTGTGGATCCTATCTCTCGCTTGTCCCTGTTTTCGTGTGTCTGTCTTGTCTGATTCGAAACGCTTGCTGTAGGCTCGGTGAGGTAACCGTTAAGCAAGCGCTCGCGTTCTCTGTTTCGTGTTTGTCTGTCTTTGGTTAGTTAGGCGTGCTTGTCTCTGTTGTGCGTAACACGCGGAGACCGCGCACGAACGCGTGCACTGTTGCGAATGAGTGCGGTGTTCGCGTTCAGCTGGCATTTGTTGTTTTCTTTATCTTTCTCTTTGTATGATTTGCTGTGCCTTTGCTACCCTGGTGCTCTGTTCCCTGTGGGCTATCCAGCCCTGCCTGATTGTACCTTGTCCCGGATCTGTACAATTCCCATTTGGCATCTGTGGCTGTGCAGCGGCTGTGTTCGCCTGCACTCCACAGCGCCATCTGCCGGTGGGAATTGCCCTCTGCGGGTGCATAGCACCTAGCCTGGGTGTCCGCAATAATACGCTTGTGGAGGAAATCCGCCACGTCAGCGCACGTCTGGTGCGCTGACCACGGAGACGATTCCACAATCGTTACAGAATGTCCAGCCAAACCAAAATTCCCAGGGCAGAGGGAACCTTCGATTTGTTTCAGATGTCATTGCCTGAGGCAAAGGCATATGTGGATCCTATTATAGGTAGGATCGCACACTACATTAAAGCAGTTAAAAAGTCTGTCCTCGTTCCTGACCCCAACCCATATGGAGATTACCTAGATACTGGGTTGTTTAAACCGCCATTTGCCTCATGGGAGATTGGGGCCTTGTTGGAAGAGTTTGATTTCGATTGGAAAGCCTTTTGCGATTTTTATATCGCAAAGAGCGCGGATGACCTGAATGATTGTCTCGACTCTATGTACCTTTTGATCGATTCTGATGAATGTGATGAGTGTGATGTGGATCTGGTGATTTATGTGTGGCAGACTATTTTGGACGAATTGCACACACACCAACCAATTATTTCCAATAAAGAGACACCATTGTCACATGATTATTCCTGTCTTTCTGGGGTAAAGCAAGTGAGTTTGGACACTGTGCGACCTGAAATGAATGGGTGTGCCTCGACTGTGGACACCTGCGTAAATTCTGATGGAGTTTCTCCCGTTTGTTTGGAGGTTTAATCTGTGCGATCTGATGCCTGTTTCTCAGATGTTCCTGCTGATTGTGATCGGCGTGAGTGTGTCAGCTTTGTCAATGATTTGTGGGATCCCTTGTCATGTAAAAACAGATCTTCTCTCAGTACTACTTTAAGATCCTCCATCTATGATCTCGCTATGGGGAAAATTCCCAAACGATGCAGTTTCAAGAGTAAAATTAATATGATTCCTCATGTTGTTGTCACAACTTCCCCTAACATTGTTCAGTATGAATGCTCAGACCTAGTCAGGTGGGAATGGGAGCCCCCGTTCCAGAAAAAACAGCTCGAAGCGTTGGCGTATGAATTGGAGAACGATTCAGAGTCGTTTTGTGAGTACTACATTGCCAGAAGTGAATCTGTCTTGAGAGCATGTATAAGTTATGCTTCCGCCTTAAGAGAAAAAAAGGGGTGTGAATTTGACTTTGTGAGTCCGCTGATATGTATGTGGAAAATGATTCTGAATGAATTACGTGTACGTCATTCAGGTGACGTTTGTAAAGGTACTTAGTCAGCTGGCGTTTCTGAGATCCAGCAATCCAGCCTGGAGACCTCAGAATCCCTGTCTTTGGAGTGTTCGGTTTCGCAACCTAAAGCGATTGTGGATTCGCAAATTTTGTGTTCTGTCTCCTCGGATTCGACATCGTTAGCCGAGTCTAAGAATGAGACCGCACTTTGGTTTTGTGAACCTGATACTGAAGCACCTTTGCTCTGTCCAGAGAAGATGTCTCTGAGCCTGCCCTGTATCATGAATAAAGACATTATGTCCACTCGCATTGACATTTGCGAGTCTGATTCTGAAGTAAGTACTGACTCTCCACCCAGTAATCTGGATGAGTCAATATTACCTTGTTTAAAATCTTCTGCAGTGTCCCTAGAGGCTCGTCTAGGTATTGCAACCATTGTTACCTGTTTCTCTGCTATTTTGGAATTGCAGTCTGGTTTGACTGCTATGGAGGAATTTCCCTGCAATGAAACGAAACTCAGAAGGCCAGAGTTAGTTTCACTAGATATTTCTGTGTATTCCTGTCCTGATGATGAAATTCAGTCTCAGTTTATGGTGGAACCTTCCCTAGGACATCTGCCCGGTTCAGAAAATAAAGTTCAAGCCTTGCCCTGTAACATGGATAGTTCAGAATCCTTCTTAGGAAACTTGAAAAAGGATGTTCCTGAGGTCCTGTCTGACCTCCTGGAGATCTCCGAGTTCCTCCCAAAGGGTGCAGAACTTGTAGGAGACGTCTCCTGCCCCCCAAGTCTTTCTGAGGTGTTGCCCACTTCAGTAGGCATTGCTGCCTTGCTGGCTACCTTTTCAGCTCTGATGGAGCTTCACGCCTGTGTAGTCAATGATGATATTGCAGTCACAGAAATTTCTGAATTTGAGTCCGAGTCTTCTTTTGAAAGTCCAGTGCCTGTGACCTCCACTCATGATGTTTCTCTGCCCGGTACTGGTTTTGGTCTTGTCGTGCCGGACTCTGAGGTTGGCAGTTCCCCAACATGTCCTGAGGTTTCTCCTGTGTTGGTGTACCCCAGTGTGCTCTGTGACCCAGAAAGCCCAAGTGTGCCTCAGTTACCAGCGTACTCAGATGCTTCCTCGGTGGAGACATGCTCTGATATGGCCTGCCTGCTTGCATGCCCAGAGGTGGTCCCTGAAAGTCTTGATCTTTATGGGTGTCCTCGTAATTCTGAATCCGGAATTGTCATTGGTTCCATGGGGCTTCTTGGTAATTCTCCATGTGAGCCTGGTGATTGTTCTGCCCTCTTGGGATCTCTGTGGAGCTTCAAAAGGTTCTGGGAGATTCCGGGAGAAATTTTGCTTGGTACCCTGGATAAGATCAACGGTGGCTTTTGTGTTGTAAGGGACACTTCGAACAGGTATTGTGGCAGGTTTGGTATTTTCGGACGCTCCTTGGAAGGTGGTGGGTATTGTCTGGAGGGTGTCGATGGCTTCTTCTCTGGTATCCACAGTCCTGATGGGTGTTACGCTGAGACTTGTAGTGCTGACAGGCATTTTTCGGTGGCTTCTGTTTCCGATGAGGTCGGTTTCGGGTGGACTGACTCTGGAATTGGACCTTGTCGGGCTGGCCCGACCTTCATGAGTCTTCTGTTAAAGTGGTTTGGAGATATCAGTTTTGAGGGTCGTCTGGAATTCGACCCTAGGAGGGGGGGTACTGTGAGAATCTGCTCAGCTGCCTGCGCAGGCAGGCAGCCTTTTGACCATGGTTTAGGTTTGCTTGCTGCAGGACTCTGGAAAGGAGACCTTCTGTCAGTTATGCAGCTTGTGTTGCTGAGGGATTTGCATACATTAGTCATGCAAATCCCTTACCTGCCTTCTTTTGATGACTGGCACTATAAAAGCATTCTGCTCCCAGAATGCTTTGCTGGACATTTCCCTTCCATGGTCTGTTCCTGATGGACACTGCTGGAGTGTCAGCCATTGCTATCTAGTATAGTTAATTCCTGGGGGTTGCTTTAGGCTCCCCTTCTAGTCCAGTCAGGTTGTATTATCTGTTTTGCCTGTTCCGTCTGTCTTGTGTTTGGATCGCACAAGCCCTAGCGTTAGCGGCTGTGGATCCTTCTGATTGAGTCTGGAGTGTAGGTTGGAACAGCGGTTGTTTCTGCCTACCTCATCCGTTCTGTCTGCTGTGTGTTGGGATCGCACTGCCCTAGCGCTAGTGCTGGTGATCCTTCTGTTCTGTCTCCTGGGATCGCGCTAGCTACTTTTTGCTAGCGCTGGTGATCCTTCTGTTCTGTTTCCTGGGATCGCGCTAGCTACTTTTTGCTAGCGCTGGTGATCCTTCTTCCTGGGATCGCGCTAGCTACTTTTCGCTAGCGCTGGTGATCCTTCTGTTCTGTCTCCTGGGATCGC
Source organism: Hyperolius riggenbachi (assembly GCF_040937935.1). Lineage (NCBI taxonomy): Eukaryota > Metazoa > Chordata > Amphibia > Anura > Hyperoliidae > Hyperolius > Hyperolius riggenbachi. The sequence continues at coordinate 241,223,684 of NC_090656.1, forward strand.
GCTAGCTACTTTTCGCTAGTGCTGTGGATCCTATCTCTCGCTTGTCCCTGTTTTCGTGTGTCTGTTTTGTCTGATTCGAAACGCTTGCTGTAGGCTCGGTGAGGTAACCGTTAAGCAAGCGCTCGCGTTCTCTGTTTCGTGTTTGTCTGTCTTTGGTTGGTTGGGCGTGCTTGTCTCTGTTGTGCGTAACATGCGGAGACCGCGCACGAACGCGTGCACTGTTGCGAATGAGTGCGGTGTTCGCGTTCAGCTGGCATTTGTTGTTTTCTTTATCTTTCTCTTTGTATGATTTGCTGTGCCTTTGCTACCCTTGTGCTCTGTTCCCTGTGGGCTATCCAACCCTGCCTGATTGTACCTTGTCCCGGATCTGTACAATTCCCATTTGGCATCTGTGGCTGTGCAGCGGCTGTGTTCGCCTGCACTCCACAGCGCCATCTGCCGGTGGGAATTGCCCTCTGCGGGTGCATAGCACCTAGCCTGGGTGTCCGCAATAATACGCTTGTGGAGGAAATCCGCCGCGTCAGCGCACGTCTGGTGCGCTGACCACGGAGACGATTCCACAATCGTTACATATATACTGTACATATAAATATACACACTACATATGCCAGCTCTTCAATATACATCCACCCCGCTCTGCAAATCTAGCCTGCCCCACCTTCATAAAAGAATTCTCTGTTCATCAAGAAGGACAATTGTTTAATAAAGTTTGAATGTTTTATTATACATTAATTTTGGGCGGGATTCATACAGCTTTTCACCTGTTTTCACCTTCTATGTTACATTTTAAGCTCCCAAACAGCAACATAACAATATACTGCAATTAAGGTAAGAAAGGTAATATTAAAATGAAGTGAATCAGGAAAAACTTCGTTTGAGTGATTATTGAGCTGAATGGTTATTTTTATTAAACAAGGGGAAAAAAATAATTCATTTATGAGAAGTTTTGAGAATTGACCCCATTAATGTACAAAATGATTTTCTTTTGTTTTGCAGACGAGTCTGACAATATTGATAACGCATATGACGATGAACAGACGATTTCTGATCTCTTACAAAATGCAAACAATGGTAAGACGGCTTCTCTAGTATGCGTACAACCTTGCTGACGAGTGCCTGATCATAACGTGTGATAAGACTCCTCCCCTCCGTTACGCTTCTGCCTTCCCAGCTGTACCTGCACAACCTACATCTCTGAGCTCGTCACCCAGATATATACCTGCCCACCCTCTCCGATCCTCTAATGACCTCTGCCTGACCGCATCAAGCATTTCTCATTCTCATGCTCTTCTGCAGGACTTCTCAGGAGTTTCACCCCCCCCCCTATGGAACGCCCTCCCACCCCCTTTAAGACTCGCTCCTTCCTTCAACACCTTCAAGCAAGCCCTCAAAACACATTTCTTTGAATTGGCAAATGGCCTACCCCCCCCCCCCCCCCATCTTCCACGCTTTAACTCTCTCACCCGGGCACCTTCTCCACGGCACTACCTTATGTGTCCGTCCCTCACCCTTTAGATTGTAAGCCTTTGGCAGGGGATGTCGCCCCCCCCCCCCCCCCCCCGTGTTTGTTCTTCTTGATCTTGCAACCCCAGCAATGACACCCTTCCCATGGACTGACTCAGACTTGATTTGCTGGGTCTCTGTAAAATCACATGACCATGCATCTTATACCTTGATTGCATGTATAACCTTGTGCTATGTTGTATAACCATTTGCTACCTCTCTGTCTTATCACTAGTGTTGTCTCGAAAGGTACGCACGCGAACTTATTCGTGCGAACAAGGCGTGTTCTTGTTTGCATCGGGTCGCGAACTTTATGCTGGTTCAACTTGCCCTCCTATACTACATCATTGGGCTAAACTTTGACCCTCTACATTACAGTCGACAGACACATGCCAGCCAATCAGGCTGCACTCCATCCTGGAGCCCCCCTCCCCTTTATATAAGGCAGCAGCGTCAGCCATGATCTCACTCAGTGTGCTGCTGTAGTAGTGAGAGAAGGCAAGAAGTTTTAAATCAGGATGACACCATTTATTGGCTAACTAAAAATGAATAAGAATAAGCAAGCTTTCGGCCTTGCAGCCTTCGTCGGGCTTACATCCTGTTAGTTTGCAGGCTGGTGGTACAGACAGCAATATACATGCAACATCAAAAGGGAAAACAGATTTTTTTCAAGCATAAATACATGTCATTAAAATGCCTTCATTGAAACAGAACATCTAAATGGGGTGAGAGGTTGTTAGCTGAGATAAGGATCCTTGCTTACTCCATGCTCACAGACTTGGGAGTTGGACTGACACAGAGGTATCGTAAATTCTGAGTTCACAAGTTCAGCTATAATTTACGATACCTCTGCGTCAGTCCAACTCCCAGGTCTGTGAGCATGGAGTAAACAAGGATTCTTATCTCAGTAAGTTGGCTTTTGACATGCTACAAATCCTGAAGCACGCTACTTTTTCTCTTGGATTGATCATAATGGTACATGCTAGGCTGGCTTCAGCATGTAGTGTTGTTGGTGGTATAGCGGTTAAGTCAGTTACCTACCACACACTGAGAGCTGGGTTCAATTTCCAGCCCAGCCTGGGTTCAATTTCCAGACATGGTATGTAAGAGAGAGAGAGATTGAGTTTTTCTTTAAATTCCGCGGAAATAAAAAAATTTCCGCGGAATTCCGTTTTAGAGGTTTAGCAATTCCGTTTCGACCGCTGGAATCGACCTAATTCCAGCCGGAAGTGCTGTTGTGATTTTGTTCGGCCCTCGACCAAAGTACAGTGTTCAGAAGAAGGCACATGCCATCAACCCCCAATATTGTCAGGACATAGTTGACTATTTAACACAGAACACCTCATCTTCCTCAGCTTTCGCATGGAAGTGTGACATATCTTCCTCCTCCTGCTCTGATTCTGGCACCCCACTTAACATTCCGTCGGCAGCCATCACCAAAGTTCCATCATCCCTGGGCTCAGCGGTGTAGACATTTTTTTGTGTGTCTGCCTTAGATGAGAGCAATGCCATCTTTACTCTCTGCCACTGAAAATTGAGCCATGGAAAGACCACGACCCATGTGGGGACAACTACCTTACGAAGGCACATGATGAAAAAGGGATGACCTGAGGAAAATCAGCACACAAAAGCAAAGCCACACACCGCAGTAGAAGATACCAGGCCGCAATTATTTCTCAAAAAAGGTTATACTGAGACTGTACCGTGATGTTGAAAGGCAAGTGGTGTCATCTCTGGCACACAGCGTTGGGTCAAGGGTCCATCTGATCACAGATGCCTGGTCTGCAAAGCACGCTCAGGCCTGCCTGAAGACTAAGTCAGTCCCCACACACAGCATCTCTGCCTGCACGCCGTGTGAGTGCCTGCCCCTAGACTAAGTCGGTCCCCACACAGCATCTCTGCCTGCAGGCCGGTTGACTGCCTTCTCCGCCACCATCAACAGGGTCCAGGACTCCAGGTGGTTTCCTGAATTTTTAAGGCCGCTGCTAGCAGCGGCTGCTATAATTTTTCTGGTGCATGTACATGCCTGCCTAATTTTTCTGGCTGCACTGCGGCTGCAACAACAAAACAAAAGGCATGTACATGTGCCCATTCCCCTTCGTGATCGTTACCTTGCCGCGGTGAAGGGGCTTGCGTATCACAATGAAGCAATGACCGGCTATATGAGTGTGTTGGGGGGGGCACACCTGACCCAAGAAGATAATAAGGTTGTTGCTTCATTGTGGACAGACCAAATTCGATCAGCTGGACAGTCACTGTTGTTCTGTCATTGAGCTACCACAGCCCGGCGACCATATGGGCTTGAAAACCGCCATTGCCTGCACTCTCGCCATGGTGCGCACCAGTCCAGCTCGGCCATCACTACACAAACAGCTGTTTGCGGTGCGTTACACAGTGAGTTTGGTGTGTCAGTGTGAAGCAGTACACAGAGGCGTTACTAGGGTTGGTGTCACCCGGTGCGGAAACTCATGGTGTCACCCCCTCTTACGCCGTGAACCTCCAACCTCACTATGCAGTAACGTTGCTTGTTATAGAGGGGTGTTAAAATGATCACCATGTGATCCTGGTGGCCTCTGAACTCTGTTATCAGCTCAACAAGGAGCAGCCAGAAGGGAGAAGAGCGGGAGGGAGAATTACAGCAGACAATAGCCTGGTCTATATTTACATAGCTTACTCCACTCTCCCTTAGCCTGGAGCTTGCTGTCACCCCCCTCTGCTAGTGACACCTGGTGCGGTCCGCACCCACTGCACCCCCCTAGTGACGCTACTGGCAGTACACTACTTACACTATCTGCTGATCCATGTATACACACGCAAGATGTTTTCAAGCACTTTAGGCCTCCAATTTAGGAATGCAATGTGATTTCTGCCCTTTATTGATTATAACTCTGCTGTGCGTCAAATCTGTAATTTTCCCCGGGACTTTTTGCATGTATCCCACTCTGCCATGCCCCCGTCCAGGTGTTAGACCCCTTGCAACATCTTTTCCATCACTTTTGTGGCCAGAAATAGTGTTTGTAGTTTGAAAAGGTCGCCTGCCCATTGAAGTCTATTGCGGTTCGCGATGGTTCGTCGGTTCGTGAACCAAAATCCGCAGGTTCGCGACAACGCTACTTTTCACCCCTGGTCTACATTGGCTATCATTCATAAAAGTGTGGTCGGTAACAAAAATCCGTGCGGGAAAATACCGCTTTCGGTATTTTAGACTTCTGGGTGGTCATTCATAAAAATGTTGCCAGTTGCGATACAAGTGAGGTGATTTCCCGAAAAAGGCTGGCGGTAGGCTTGCGGAAACAGAGAAGCTGCCTGATTCCCTCCGTGTGCTGCTCTCTCTGCTGCTGCTTGGGAGGTCTGTCTCCATTCAGTTACATGTATTCCGCATGCTTATCGCTACTTCCAAGGGGGCGGTATTCCCCGTCCTCATACCGCATGCTCTAATCTTTATGAATTGACATTTTGTTACATTTTTTAAGATAATCACCGCACAAAGCGGTAATTTATTGCTCTGCTCGGGAATGTCAGCTTTTCATGTGAAAACAGCCTTTATGAATAGACATTTTGCTATGTGCTCGGTAAAGTCAGCTGTTTTCAGCATTTCCCCATGCGGGAATGCTTTATGAATGATAGCCATTGTGTGTATCCCTATTTATTGCCCAGCGCTGCGTAATATGTTGGGCGCTTTATAAATACAATAAATAATAATAGTAATAAGAATACAGTATGTAAGTCATATTTTAGCAGTGTGATTTTCATCCCTTTCCTTGTAAAATAACTGAAAGATGAAAATGGCAATGGAATCTAATCTGAACTGTTTCACATTCTAGATGTGCTTAATCTGTATCAGATGGACATGGCGTCAAACTTCGGCCGCGGCAAGCGGAAATGTAAGACTTGCATTTGGAAGAGATCCACTCAAGGAATCGTTCAGGTCCCCTACGTCTTGTCTGATGATTATTGTAAGCTGACCTCAGTGTGGGTGACCCAATTTTTATTTCTTGAGGCATTATTATAAAAAGTGTTACTTCTTTAACCTTTTCGGGACCGGCCACCTACCCCCCCTTAAGGACCAGGCATTTTGCGCGGGAAGGGGGTGCGCACGTTTGGGGGGGTCAGGCGGCCGGATCCCGTGTGTGGCTGCCTGGCATTGTGTCCCTCCTTGGTGGCCTGGGCCCCCCCTTCTGCCAGCAGCCTTCACTTACCTTCCAGCCTCCAGCGATGAGCCGCACGGGACCCTCTTCTCCGGCCGGCATCTCCGTTCTGTCTGACGAGCAGTTCCGGGTCGCGGCTTGATGACATCATCAAGCCGGGACCCGGCGCTGACGTCAGATGAAGCGGAGATGCCGGCCAGAGTGGAGGGGGGCGCCGATCGTCGCTGGAACGGCAGGGAGGTGAGTGGATCCTCTTCTTTCCCCCCCTGCCGCCACAGCTGTCAAACAGATCACTACGATCCGACGGCGATCGTAGTGATCGTGTGATCAGCAGCCATACGCGATGGCTGCTGATCACTCGGGGGAGATGTCGGCTGTCATATGACAGCTTAATCTCCCCCTCCGGGTGCGCACGATCGCGTCGGGAGCGGAAATTGCGGGGCGGCGTAGATTCTACGCCGCATCAGGCTAGAACAGCCACAAGTGCGGCGTAGAATCTAATGCACATGGTCCCGAAAAGGTTAAATCATTAGCAGCTTTGACAGAGTTATCTCGTGTGAGATAAGTGCACTGCTTTTGCCCTCAGTCGGCAGAACTCGTCATGCTGTAAATTCTTAGAATGCTTTGATGTCTCTCTACTAGCAGAAAATATAGAAACTGAAAGTTGAAGTCCTCTGTGTCTCACACTGCCCCCTAGGGACAAGTGGCCATAAATACACATTACAGCAGTACTAATTAGAAGCAAGGAAATCAAGCAAGTAAGAAATAAAAAAGTGCTAAAGTAAATTGGCCTGGAGCACTCACAAGCCTCTAAATAAACTGGCTGATAAAGGGTTAAAATATAGCTGTAATAAGGCCAGAAAAGGAACGGATCCCCTCATTCTTATTTCCTGATCTCCAAGCCTTTTGTAACTTATGTTCTGTTTAGCTGGAACCAAGTGCAGCTGCTCACACGGCATGTGATCAGTACAGGAAGAGAGCAGGGCTGTGGCGATCAGCAGGTTACCTGATCTTGCCGGGAGGTCTTGGCTACGTCTGGGATCTCCACCAGGGCTCAGCAGGGGCCATTTCTGTCACTACTAGTGCTGCTGAGGCATCCTTTCTGTTGTGTGAGCAATCAGGGATGCAGAATAACTGGAACTAGCATTATTTACAAGGTTCAGCAGCTCTTGACATAAAGCAGTACTTTCCTCCATGTCTCCAGTATGCATCAAAAGGAACCAACAACCCACAGCAGTACAGATCATCTTATAGGAAATGCACAGTGCCATCTACAGGTCAGATGTATGACCACTACAGTAACTAACAGTGGCATAGCTAAGGAGCTGTGGGCCCTGGTGCAAGTTTTACATGGAGGCCCCCGGCCCTGGTGCAAGTTTTACATGGAGGCCCCCCCCCCGCCCCCCCAAGCACTCCATACATAACAATTGATACGGCACAACAAAACCTGCCAAGGATTTCCACAGTGTCAGAGGTGCAAGAAGGGGATGGGAAACTGTTTGTTAATGATTAGCACTATACAAAGTATCTATAGAAGTGATTATTATGAGCACAGGACCAATAGAGGGCTAATATTGTGCTTTAGGGAGGGGCCCTAACTAACACACAAGTACACAGTGACCCATTACAGGGTCAATTTAACTAATGCTGGATACACATTATGCAATTTCACAATAGACTGATCGTTTAATAATTTCCAGCATGTCTTATCTGCTTTCAATTGAGAAAGGGATCAATTTTCAGCAGTACGGTTCCCAAAATCAATCCTTTTTTCCATCAGAAGCAGATCGGACATGGTCAAAGGCAAGAATCTCCATGTGCCTTCACTCTGCCCCCTCCCCCTGCTGAATAGACACATTGCCCTGGCAACAGCTGAGTCACTTCAGCAGAGGGAGGGGGCAGAATAGACACAGGCAGGGAGAGTCTTGCCTTTGCCAATGAAAAGAGATAAGCAAGCTCGTACTGCTCTCTGCAGCGAAATTAAGCCATTTTACAGGGAATAGTTGGGAATGCTTCCAAATGTTCTTTTATGTAAGTAAGAGTAGTTACTGAAATTTTACCTTTGGGAGTGTGTATATATATTATTATTATTATTATTATTATTTATTGTATTTATATAGCGCCAACATATTACGCAGCGCTGCACAATAGATAAAAGGGTTAACATACAAGGTAGGACATACAGGAAACTCACAACAAAACAAGATCATGCAAATGATTTGATAATACAGTGTCATAGGTCAAAATAGAGCCTGTTCTAGTCCACAAGAGGGGTGATTGTCAGTAAAATTGCATAATCAAGCTGGAAACACTAAGGGAGATGGCCCTGCCAGAGGCTTACAATCTAAAGGGTGGGGGTGGAGACAATAGGTGTATCTGTTGAGAGGGTGTCTAACAGAACATATTATGGTGCTGGTGTAGGGGGGTATGCGAGCATGAAAGGGTGAGTCTTGAGATCTTGTGAGAAGGTATTAAGTGGGGGCGAGTCTGGTGGCTGGAGGTAGCGATTTCCAGAGAGCAGCTAATTGCGGGTGGACCTGGCATTCCAGAGGCCACAGGAAACACGGAGCGAATGCCTAGGGGTAGGATGGATCGGAATAAGGTTATGCCAAGGGGGTGTGTGGGTAGAGTTTGGGGGGGGAAGGGAGGTGCATGGGGGTTGAGGGCCAAAAGGGAGTCTAAGGGCAGAAGGGGAGAGGGTGCAGGGAAACAGAAGGTGGACAAGGAGTAGAAGGAGGTGGAGGTAGAGCATGTGGTGATGGGGGAGAGCGAGATGGGGAGGGAGATGGCTAGGAAATGGTGGAGGGGTAAGGGAGTGAACAGGAGGGGACATTTTGTACTGATGGGATAAGGTAGGATGGGGTGTGGAGAGTGGAAGCATAGACAGGGGGACAGCAGTTAGACCAAAATGAGGTAAATGTCACCAATGATGTGGCTGAAGGGGTTCAGCAAAGTTGCATCAGTAATCAATCTGGCAAGGAGAAGTCCACAGGAGATCAGCAGTGAAGTTGGCAGAACATCAATGATGGCAAAAAAAAAAATCCAGCTGTGTGTGATTGGTAGATGGGGTGTCTGGATGGTAATGAAGTAGCTTGTCTGGAGGTCGGCGATGGATCAGTTGGTGGGGAGTTCAGCAGTGGAGCAGCCAGTGAAGATCAGCAGTAGTGTGGTTGGTGAGGCACGGTGAAACCATCAGCAGTTTGGTAAGCGGGTGTGCAGTGCTTAAATTTAGCTGGCTGTATGTTTAGGTGTTGAATGTTCAATATGGTATTGAAGGTCTTTCAATGCAGGGTGTAGTAAATCAGCAGCCCAGAATTTTGTGCTAGTTCACTTCTGTTCCCTTCTGGCTCAATTCTGGTATAATTCGGTTTGTCTAAAGTACCCTTTAAATTTATACCCTTAAATGTATACACTGCTGACCAAGGTCTTGCTGACTATATGATCTGCTAATATATCCCTGACTAGATTGATGCTAACAAGCAGACTGATTGCAGCTGTGAATATACTAGACACTAGACTCTAGCCACACAGGGGCAGGGCCAGTCTAAAGATATGCAAATTGTGGCTAATGAAATGAAATAGGCAAATGGTCACACAGGAAGAAGCCCCAATTATTAACACTTATAATTAAGCAGATTGATGCAGAATTTAGAATTTAAGCATACAGCCAGGAAAATGAAACAGTTGCATACCTGGAAGAGAATATATATATTCTCATTTTTCTTTTTAGCTTTATTTTTTAAGGGTTAAAAGGGTTAAACACTGGAAGGAAAACTGATTTTACCTGTGTTTTATTTTATTAAATGAATTATGCGTTTCTACCATAGTAGATGTGAGACCAGATGACACACATGAGCAACACAAGACTAATGCGCTCCTCTTACTAGCCAATCACCCAATCACATTTATTGCCTTGTCTGCAAGCATTGAACTCTGCCGTTCCGAAACCCAGGAACCTTTGCAAACTAAGTAACATGGTGCTCATATACAGTTTGAGAATAATTTGATATAACAAATATGGTTAAAAAAAAAAACCCAGTCGCAAATAACATTGTTGAAAGATGTCACATAGTGTGCTGTGCATTTTTTATTCATGTATATTTCTTATTTTTTCAACAGCTAGTGCAAATAAAGATTTGATAATACTCGCCATGCTTGAGTTTGAAACAATGACTTGTGTACAATTCATAGAAAAAACTTCAGAAAGAAGCTATCTCGATATTGAAAATGGACCTGGGTAAGTGCCAAGTATAGCTACATAACCGCTTTGTGTAGCCTGTGTACAGCTGCCCTATTCACTGCAAGCTGCAGAACTACAGGGGGCCGCCTCTGAGATCACAGAGGGCCTAGAGCTGAATGGGGGCTCCAAATTCTATTGCAGAATCTCTAATAAAGGAGTCCAACCTGCAGATTAGGTGTTTTTTTGGCTACGCTTGTTATGGTTGAGAAGATTAGAATGGCCACCCTTGTTTATGACCAAGGTGAGATGAGCTTCCGGGCTGTTGGGGTCACCAGAGGGAGGCAAGGGAAAGGTTGTGAGCATTGGGAGGGGGGGGGGGGACCATAACAGTTTTGATCATTTGTAGTTATCAGGGATGAGCAGAAACTACGCCAGTGCAAATTTACATATCGTAGTTTGCATCTACATCGTAGTTTGTAGGTGAAGTCTCAAAACTACGCTTACGAATTTACGCGTAGCAAAGTAGCTTATGCCCACTATGCGTAGTTACCATGTGTATTGCGTAGTGAACTACGAATGCGTTACTCGCGTCTAATTTTCCGCGTACGATTGTATGCTTACAAATTTACGCATTGGAAAAGGGAATGTACGCTTCGCACTAGGCGTAATTGCGTATTTTAACGCGTAGTCTACGAAATGCATACGAATCGAATATTTGATTTTGAAGCCGTAGTTTGGCAAAGCGTAATTGTGTAAAACTACGCGTAGTTTCAGCGTAGCGAAGTTGACTGACTACGACCATCCCTGGTAGTTATGCCCCTGAGCAAAAAAAAATCCCACGCTTAGTGGCACTAATCTGCATATGAGGAGGAGTAGTATCGGGAAAGAGGGTTGTGATACTGGCCACACTTGGTAACAGGGGTGAGGGAACCATGCCATGCTGGCCACATTTGGTAACAGGGGTGAGGGAACCATGCCATGCTGGCCACATTTGGTAACAGAGGTGAACGGGCCATGCCATGCTGGCCACACTCGGTAACAGGGGTGAGGGAACCATGCCATGCTGGCCACACTCGGTAACAGGGGTGAGGGAACCATGCCATGCTGGCCACACTCGGTAACAGGGGTGAGGGAACCATGCCATGCTGGCCACACTCAGTAACAGAGGTGAAGGGACCATGCCATGCTGGCCACACTCGGTAACAGGGGTGAGGGAACCATGCCATGCTGGCCTCATGTGGTAACAGGGGTAAGGGAACCATGCCATGCTGGCCACACTTGGTAATAGGGGTGAGGGAACCATGCAATGCTGGTCACACTTGGTAACAGTGGTGAGGGAACCATGCCATGCTGGCCACACTTGGTAACAGGGGTGAGGGAAGGGAACCATGCCAATCTGGCCAAACTTGGCAACTGGGATGAGGGAACCATGCCATACTGACCACACTTGGTAATGGGGTGAGGGAAGCATGCCATACTGGTCACACTTGGTAATGGGGTGAGGGAACCATGCCATACTAGCCACACTTGGTAACAGGGGTGAGGGAAGCATGCCATGCTGGTCACACTTGGTAACAGGGGTGAGGGAACCATTCCATACTAGCCACATTTTCTGTTGAGGGGTTGCTTTACTGGTCAGTTGCTATTGGATGGGGGGAGGTTATACTAATCACAGTTTATAAAGGGTGAGAGGTTTGATGGGTTATCAACTGGCTACACTGGCTATGGAGAGGGCAATGGGGGAACTGGCTATGAAGGGGGCAATGGGGGAACTGGCTATGGAGGAGGAAATGGGAGAACTGGTTATGGAGGGGGCAATGGGGGAACTGGCTATGGAGGGGGCAATGGGGGAACTGGCTATGGAGGGGGCAATGGGGGAACTGGCTATGCAGGGGGCAATGGGGGAACTGGCTATGGAGGGGGCAATGGGGGAACTGGCTATGGAGGGGGCAATGGGGGAACTGGCTATGGAGGGGGCAATGGAGGAACATTATGCATGCTTGCTATCAGAAGGGGGAGGGACTGTTATACCAGTTATACTTTAAAGGGGGAAGAAGGGCATGTTTGAGAAGTTGTTTTAGAGGCGGTAAGGGGCAGAGGGAGTGTTTGTTGTAGTAGTAAAACTTAATATGAGAAAGAGGGAGGGTTATACAGTATATGGGCCACTCTATATGGGGGAGCGGTTGAGGGGGGCTACACTGGCTCCTCTTTCTATGGTTGGGTGGACTGTTACACTGGCCATACTTGCTAATGAAGGGGGACAGGGCTGCTAGAGTTGTCACACTTACTAGGGTTTCTATACTATTATTTTTTTTCTGTTGGGCTTGTTGGTTGGGGAGGGGGGGGGGGGGGAGAGAGAAAACAATGGAAAATGGTGTTTGAAAAAGAGTTGCAGTAACTGAAATAACAGTTTGTGTATTTCTTCTTTGAAAGGAGACTTTGATATCCTGAGCCTGACCCCTATCGTCATTCATGCAATAGTAATTAATACACCCGATGTGACATGTGATATGATGAGATAGACATGTGTATGTACAGTAGAGATGGCCCGAACGGTTCACACACAAACTTATTCCCGCAAACATGAGTTTGTGTTCACGTCTAACCGCGAACACTTAGAAAGTTCGACCCGCCCCCTATACTACATCATTCGGGTAAACTTTGACCCTCTACATCACAGTCAGTAGACACATGGCAGCCAATCAGGCTACACTCCCTCCAGGAGCCCCCCCCCCCCCTTGTAAAAGGCAGCAGCATCGCCCATGTTCTCACTCAATGTGTTGCTGCTATTAGTGAGAGAAAGGAGAAGTTGCTGCAGACATAGGGAAAGCTTAGTTAGGTCTTGTTAGCTTGCTCCTTGCTGATATTTGTTGCTGAAAAGCACCACCAAAAAAGCTCTTTTGAGAGCTAATGTTCTTGTGATGTGTGTTTTTTTGTTTTTTTGTGTCCCACTGACACTGCATATACAGCCCTGTCTGTTGCAGCTGGCCCTTGCTAATTGCTATACTGTGCCAGGCCCAGCACATTCAGTGCATACCTTTTCACTGCACCTGTGTGGCTGCACATTGTATTATATATTAGCAGTCACTTCATACCTTTTCACTGCACCTGTGTGACTACACATTGTATTATATACCAGCAGTCACTGCATACCTTTTCACTGCACCTGTGTGACTACATATTGTATTATACCAGCAGCAGTCACTGCATACCTTTTCACTGCACCTGTGTGACTGCACATTGTATTATACCACCAGCAGTCACTGCATGCCTTTTCACTGCACCTGTGTGACTGCACATTGTATTATACCACCAGCAGTCACTGCATACCTTTTCACTGCACCTATGTGACTGCACATTGTATTATACCAGTAGCAGTCACTGCATGCCTTTTCACTGCACCTGTGTGACTGCACATTGTATTATAGCCGCAGTCAGTGCATACCTTTTTACTGCACCTGTGTGACTGCACATTGTATTATAGCAGCAGTCAGTGCATACCTTTCACTGCATCTGTGTGACTGCACATTGTACTATACCAGTCACTGGCACTGCATACCTTTCACTGCATCTGTGTGACTGCACATTGTACTATACCAGTCACTGGCACTGCATACCTTTCACTGCATCTGTGTGACTGCTTATTGTATTATAATACCAGTCAGTTTCTGCCTCAGATGAGAGCAATGCCATCTGTACTCTCTGCCACCAAAATTGAGTCATGGAAAGACCAAGACCCACGTAGGGACAACTGCCTTACGAAGACACATGATGAGAATGCACAAACAGCAATGGGATGACCACCTGAGGAAAAGCAGCACACAAACACAAAGCCACCCCCCGCCTCCTCTTCCTCCTTCATGTGCGGCATCTTCAGCCGCTTTATCCCTGCACCTGCTAGCAGCAGCCGCTAACAAAAAGACGAATAATTTTTCTAGTGCGTGTACATGCCTGCCTAATTTTCTGGCTGCAATGCGACTGCAACAACAAAACAAAAGGCATGTACATGTCTCAATTCCCCTTTGTGATTGTTACCTTGCCGCGGTGAAGGGGCTTGCATATCACAATGAAGCAATGACCTATATGAGTGTGTTGGGGGGCACACCCAAGATAATAAGGTCATTGCTTCATTGTGGACAGACCAAATTCGTTCAGCTGAACAGTCACTGTTGTTCTGTCATTGAGCTACCTCAGGCCGACCATATGGGCTGGGAAAAATGCCATCGGCTGCACTCAGGCCATGGTGCGCACCAGTCCAGCACGTCCATCACTACACAAACAGCTGTTGCGATGCGTTACACAGTGAGTTTAGTCTGTTAGTGTGACTCAGTACACTAATTACACTACCTGCTGATCCATGCAAGATGTTTTCAAGCACTTTAGGCCTCCAATTTAGGAATGCGATGTGATCTCTGCCTTTTAGGGATTATAACCCTGCTCTGCGTCAAATCCATAATTTTCCCGGGACTTTTGGCATGTATCCCACTCCGCCATGCCCCCCTTCAGATAATGGGCGTCCGCAGAAAATTTCCCAGGGGGAAAGGGGGGGAAGAAGTGGCGCGGCACGTGTAGCATGGCACGCTGAAAATCTGGGTTAAGTTGTGAAATATGAGGGTTATGTTGTGTGGCGCGCGTAGTGCGCCGCACTGAAAAGATGGGTGTGGCCATGAACCAGAATGTGGGCGTGGTCACGGATGGAGACAAATTTACATGAACTTAGCAATGGTGGGACATTAGATTATGACAGTGGTGGCAAACCTTTTGGAGGCCGAGTGCCCAAACTGCAACCCAAAAGTCACTTATCTATCACAAAGTGGCAACAGCAATTTAAACTAAATACAAATGTTTTAACTCATACATGAACATTATGGAAAATCCAAGTTGAAAATAAACTGTGAATATAAACAATTTCATCCATCCTACACCTGAAAAATGTGTTCGTTTTAGAACCTCCCAGTTTTATTTTCTGTTTTAAAAAGCTAAAAAAGTAGGTTTAATGCTATTGTCTCATATGATGATGATTCACCTTTTCCCATAGTCTCGCAGTTAACAATCATGTGACCCCCCAACAAGACAAATTCAGCAATCATGAGGCCCCCATCAAGACAAATTCAGCAATCATGAGGTCCCCCAACAAGACAAATTCAGCAATCATGAGGCCCCCATCAAGACAAATTCAGCAATCATGAGGCCCCCAACAAGACAAATTCAGCAATCATGAGGCCCCCAACAAGACAAATTTAGCAATCATGAGGTCCCCCAACAAGACAAATTCAGCAATCATGAGGACCCCAACAAGTGAAATTCAGCAATCTTGAGGCCCCAAACAAATCATGAGGCCCCCAACAAGACAAATTCAGCAATCATGAGGCCCCCAACAAGACAAATTCAGCAATCATGAGGCCCCCAACAAGACAAATTCAGCAGTCATGAGGCACATAAATAGACAGCATTTCGCATAAATAGGCAGAATGCCCACTTAACACCTCTCACCTGGCTTTTGAATTCTCCTTTACTTGCTGCTGTGCCTGGCTGGCCTGGCAATACTGTTTTTGGCTGGATTGGGGATGATGCGTGGACTGAAAGGCCTTGCGGTGATGCTGTGGCCGGGCTGGCTGTGATGCTGTGGCCAGGCTGGCGGTAATGCTGTGGCCGAGCTGGAGGTAATGCTGTGGCTGGGTTGGCTGGCGGTGATCCTGTGGCTGGGTTGGCTGGCAGTGATCCTGTGGCTGGGTTGGCTGGCAATGATGCTGTAACCTGGCTGGCAGTGATGCTGTGACCTGGCTGACGGTGATGCTGTGGCTGGGTTGGCTGGTGGTGATGCTGTGACCTGGCTGGCAGTGATGCTGGGCTGTGCTTGGCTGGTTGAAGTAAATGCTGGCCTGACTGGTGGTGATGCTGTGGCCTTTTTGATAGTGATTCTGGGCCTGTTGGCTGGTGGTGATGCTGGGCTGGCTGGCCTGGATAGTTTAGGTAGTGACAGGTGCCCTCTAGTTTAGGTAGCACCAGGAGTCCCCCAGTTTAGGTAGTGACTGGCGCCCCCCAGGTTAGGTAGTAACAGGGACCCCCAGGTTAGAGAGTGACAGGAGCCCCCCCCCCAGGTTAGGTAGTGACAGGAGCCAGCCTCGGACTGACCCACCGAACTACCGACGCAAAGTTAGGTGGGCCCCCTTTAAGAGTTGTAATGTCACAGTCACATGACCACAGGGCCCCCTCTCTCCTATCCGGATGGCCGGGCCTGCGCCAGTGAAGTCAAGGGCTTCGCTAGCCCTATTTTAGGGGGGCCTGTGCCCCCAACATGTCCGCGGGTGCCCCCAATCTATTTATTGGGGTGCCCCGCTGTCTCCCCCGGCCGCCACTGTTCCCCCCCCACTGGCCGCCACTGCCAGGATCAGACCTCGATCAGCTGGGATGATCGGAAAGTGTAATTTCCGTTCCGCCGGAATTCTGCCAGAACTAAATTCCGTCACCATTGCATTCCGACGGTATTACTCGTAATTCCACACAATTCCGCATTCCCCGGTAAAATTAAAGGTATTGCAATGGAAAACTCACTTTTGCCAAGCGTAGGCCATGAAACCTACTTACTGGCTGTTCTACCGGAATTTTTTTTTTTTCCGCCGGAGGAGTTGTCGGGACTCGCGTAAGCTATGGGACCTAGAGGTGGTTCCACAGCGGTCATTATAAGTTTGGTTTGGAGCCGCAAGAGTTGTCGCGACTCGCGTAAGCCAGGGGACCTAGCGGTGGTTCCACGGCGGTCATTATAAGTTTGGTTTGGAGCCGCAGGAGTTGTCGCGACTCGCGTAAGCCATGGGACCTAGCGGTGGTTCCATGGCGGTCATTATAAGTTTGGTTTGGAGCCGCAGGAGTTGTCGCGACTCGCGTAAGCCATGGGACCTAGCGGTGGTTCCACGGCGGTCATTATAAGTTTGGTTTGGAGCCGCAGGAGTTGTCGCAACTCGCGTAAGCCATAGGACCTAGCGGTGGTTCAAAGGCGGTCATTATAAGTTTTGTTTGGAGCTGCAGGAGTTGTCTTAGGCCATGGGACCTACTGGTTCCATGGCAGCCATAAAAAAAAATTGTGAGTAGCAGGAGTTGTCGTAGGCCATGGGACCTACTGGTTCCATGGCAGCCATACAAAAAATTGTGAGTAGCAGGAGTTGTCGTAGGCCATGGGACCTACTGGTTCCACGGCAGCCATAAAAAAAATTGTGAGTAGCAGGAGTTGTCGTAGACCAATTATTGTAGTCAGTATAATAGTCATCTTATGAATCAGTGAGAGGAGCCTTGTATTTGTCACTGATCCATGACTCGTTCATTTTTATGAAGGTTAGCATGTCCACATTGTCTGTGGATAGCTGGGTCCATTGGTCGGTGACCACCCCACCTGCAGCGCTAAATACTCGCTCAGAAAGAACACTGGCGGCGGGGCATGCAAGGACCTCCAGTGCATACTGAGCGAGTTCAAGCCAGGCATCCAGTTGTTTGGTCCAGGGGCGGCGCCAGGGGGGTGCTTGGGGGTGCTCGAGCACCCCCTAGAATTGTCCAAGCACCCCCAAAGCACCCCCTGGAGTGAACTGACTTCAGGCGTCTAAAAGACGCCAAGTCAGTTCACACAGCGGCAGCACGGAGCAGCAGGCAGGGCTTCGGTAAGATGGCCGCCCGAAGCCCTGTTCTGCAGACTTCGGGCGGCCATTTTCCCGTAGCCCTGCTCTCAGCATGCAAGCAGGAAGTCTCATCGTGACGTCGGGAAGGAAGAGGATCGTGGGCGCGCGGGCGCTTCGCGCCACAAGGAGGTCGTGCCAGTGGTCGGCAAAGAAGGTCTTCTGGCTGTAGGTGAGTAAATGGGTTTTTCTTTTCTTTTTCAGGTGGTGCTGATTGTGCATATTGGGGTCATTTCTGCTACGGATTGTGCATATTGGGGTCATTTCTGCTACGGATTGTGCATATTGGGGTCATATCTGCTACGGATTGTGCATATTGGGGTCATATCTGCTCTGGATTGTGCATATTGGGGTCATATCTGCTCTGGATTGTGCATATTGGGGTCATATCTGCTACGGATTGTGCATATTGGGGTCATATCTGCTACGGATTGTGCATATTGGGGTCATATCTGCTACGGATTGTGCATATTGGGGTCATATCTGCTACGGATTGTGCATATTGGGGTCATTTCTGCTACCGATTGTGCATATTGGGGTCATATCTGCTACCGATTGTGCATATTGGGGTCATATCTGCTACCGATTGTGCATATTGGGGTTATATCTGCTACCAATTGTGCATATTGGGGTCATTTCTGCTATGGATTGTGCATATTGGGGTCATTTCTGCTACCGATTGTGCATATTGGGGTCATATCTGCTGCCGATTGTGCATATTGGGGTCATATCTGCTGCCGATTGTGCATATCGGGGTCATATCTGCTACCGATTGTGCATATTGGGGTCATATCTGTTACCGATTGTGCATATTGGGGTCATATCTGTTCCCGATTGTGCATATTGGGGTCATATCTGCTACCGATTGTGCATATTGGGGCCATATCTGCTACCGGTTGTGCATATTGGGGTTATTGAACATGTTTTTTATTCAAATCTGCGCACATTACGTCTATTTTCTTGAGAAAACATGCACAATTATGTGAATTTTCTGGGGAAAGGGGCACCAATACTTGGGCCCTCTGTCTTTGCGTTGCACTTTTAAAGGGAACCCGAGGTGAGAATAATATTGAGGCTGCCATATTTATCTCCTTTTAAGTAATACCAGCTGCCTGGCTGCCGTGTTGGTCCTCTGCCTCTAATTATTTCAACCATAGACCCTGAACAAGCATGCAGCAGGTCAGGGGTTTCTGACAATATTGTCAGAACTGACAAGATTAGCTGCATGCTTGTTTCTGGTGTAATTCAGTTCACTACTACAGCCAAATAGATCAGCAGGGCTGCCAGGCAACTAGAATTGTTTAAAAGGAAATAAATATGGCAGCCACCATATCACTCTCACCCTGGGTTCACTTTAAATTAGTTAGCCCCGCCCTCATCCGGTCATGACCACGCCCATTTTTTTTCGCCGCGGTTGTAGCCACCCCCATTTTTTGCCGCGGCGCGCTTCGCGCACCGCAGGTCGTCAGCTCCCCCGGAAATTGGTCCAGCACCTGCTTAGCACCCCCTAAAAAAAATTCCTGGAGCCGCCACTGGTTTGGTCCAATACTCCATGGGGTCATCATTACTCTGCATATAGTCTAGAGCACTGGCCGACCCCAAGTAATCATTCACCATACGGGCCAGCCGCTGGCGGTGACCACTTTGTCCGCTGGTGGTGCTGCTGCTAGGAGTATCTGGCATTGGCTGGTAAAATTCCTTCAGCATACTCAGCAGGTTCACAGATTGGCTAGTGGTGCTGCTGGGAGTGGGACCACCAGACATTTGCTGAGTATGATGATGACAAGACTTTGTAGCTTGGACCTGGGATACAGGTGCAGGAAACGCATCTTCTACCCAACAAAGAAGGGCATCCCGGATCTGGCTCATTATAGCGTCTGCTTGGGAGGGGGGTATGAACTGGCGCATTTTCCCCTTGCAACGGGGATCTATGATGGTGGCCACCCGCATGTCGACCCTTGATTTTAATTTTTTAATCCGGGGGTCTTTACGGAGGCACTGGATCATATGTGCAGCCATGGGGAGGAGATGTCTGCCATGAATCGCCTCTACCTGGCTGTCAGAATTGTCGTTGTCATGCTCCAGCTCCAAGTCAAAATCTTCTTCCCACCCCCAGACAATGGGCTCTTCCGCAAGCTCTGCCCCCTCATCCAGGACTGGAGCATGCCCACTCACACATTCACTTGACTGGCCACTGTTCAGTAGGGCTTCCTCCCCCTGTTCGACCAGTTTGTCAAGAGCCTTTTCCATCATCAAGACAAGAGGGAGCACCTCTGATATACTGCAGTGCTCCTCACTGACCACTTTTGTTGCCTGCTCAAATGGCTCCAATACTTTGCACACCTGTCCTATTAGCTGCCACTGGTCCCCAGTAATGTAGTCCAGTGGCCCTGTTCCGGTGGAAGATGCCTCAGACAGGTATAGCCTGACGGCCGTGCGCTGCTCCCACAACCTCTCCAGCATGTGGAGTGTGGAGTTCCACCGCGTCGGACAATCAGAAATAAGCCTGTGCTGCGGCAGGCTATGGCGGCGCTGCAGCAGTTTCATGGGTGCGGTGGCAGTTGTGGAGCGACGAATGTGGGCTGATACCTTTCGTGCTGAGGCCATAGCGCCCTTCAGCCCGTCAAAAGTGTTTAAAAATTTCTGGACTACAAGGTTGAAGACTTGGGCCAAGCAAGGTAAGTGGGTATAGCCACCTTCCGAAATGGCGGCCAACATGTTGGCACCATTATCGGACACCACTACACCTGTGTCCAGTTTTTGGGGGGTCAGCCATTGCTGAATCTGATCCTGTAAGGCTGCAAGGATTACAGATCCGGTTTGCCTGTTCTCCTCCATGGATTCCTTTTTTAGCACTGCTTGGCATCGATGGTGCTGCAGACCAGTGTAGGAGCGGGGCCACTTGCTGAGAGGGTCAGCAACGGCAGACTGGCCCTGAACAGAATGGGTAGCAGAGGGAAGTGGAACAGGCCTTCCCTTCAACCCACGTGGCAGCAACACCAGCTGAGATGCCCCAGATTTTGCACCCTCCTCAGCAGCACCATGGAGGGTGAGCCAATGGGCGGTAAAAGTCAGATACTTTCCCTGCCCATGTCTGCTGCTCCAGCCATCCATGGTGAAGTGCACAGTGTGATCCATAGACAGTTTGACACACTCCACAATGTGCTGGTGAAGGGCAGGGATAGCATTAATAGCAAAATAATGGCGGCTGGGGATCCGCCATTGTGGAGCAACACTGTTCATCAGTCTGCGGAAGGGGGCACACTGCACAAACTGGTAGGGCAGCAGCTGTTGGCCTAACAGCCTTGCCAGGAGAGCGTTATTTTTAACAACGAACGGATCAGCTGCAGGAGGCATCCGCTTCCTCTGCAACATTTCTGGCACAGAGGCCTGACGCTAAAACACTGGTGATTCAGAGGACACCAAGGGTGATAACGAGGTGCTTGCTGAGGTGTTGAGTCCTCTACCAATCTGGCTTACATAAGGAGTTGAACTGAAATAGGACTTAGCAGGTTGGATAGGGACAGGAGTCACAAGACGAGTAGAAATAAAAAGAGGAGGGGCCTGTTGCTGTTGCTTTTCCTCCACCCATCTTATTGGAATTTTTCACATGTTCAAACTCCCGTCTGTGGTGGATGCACAGATGGCTTATCAGCCCTGAAGTGCCGAACCCGCTGCCGGATTTGACTCTGCTCACCGATTTACGGCACACAGAACAGACTGCCCTGGATTCATCCTCTTCCAGAACAGTAAAATAATTCCATGCAGGGGACGTGCGTGCACGTCCAGCAGTGGTGCGAACTGTTCTAGCACCTCGATCCTCAGCATTGGACTGCTGGCGGTTACTGACAGACGGAAAAGCACTTGCAGGCTGCTGGTGGCCAGCCGTCTGCTCTGTTTCTACAAGCTGCTCACGCCTGCCAGTGCCCAACCCAGATGGTGACCACATTGGATCAGTCGCCTCATCATCAAAAATATCAGCCAGTTCAATGAGTGACTCTTCTTCTGGACTCTCCTGGCCACCAAACACCTTTGTAGTTGACAGATGTTAACTGGTGTTGACACTGGATGAAGCAATCACAGTGGCCATTTCTGTCGCCACAGAACCCACCACTTCTTGGGAGCTTGGTCCCATGGTCTCCACATCTCTCTCAGCGATGTAGGTGTGCTGTACTTCTAGAGCGGAGTACTGGGAGGAAACAACCTCGTCAAGAGAAGCAGCTGAGATCGGGTTCTGGTCAGGAGGAACCTGGCGGCCACTACTGGTGCTGTTACCACTAGCTTGAAGTTCCTCAGACTGGGTAGATGGTTCCTGGTCTAAGTAATCGACAACTCTCTGCACCTCCTGCTCTGTCAAAATTTCCCTGCGTGCTGCGAGCACAGGGAAGACTTTTCTGACCAGGGGGGAACGCTTCCTGCTGCTGCTGCCACCCTCAACCTGATCACGTACTTGCCATGATCCACCAACACCACCATCACTCCACTTCCTTTTAGGAGCGTCAGTAAATTGCTGCTGCTCTCGCTCCATTGTTTTGGGGCCAAAAACTTTATTGGAGAAAGGGGTATGAGCGACAGAGCAGATGAGATCACAAAATAAGGGGATAAAATCAAGAAAATAAATTAAAAAAATAAATATAAAAAAAAAAATTAAAAAAAAAACAAGAAAAACTTGCACTACACTCACTCAACTAATCAATCACTATTCAATCAATCAACTAACTCACTCTCACTCTGTCAAACACTAAAGGTAGCCATACACTGGTCAATTTGCCATCAGATTCGAACAACAGATAGATCCCTCTCTGATCGAATCTCATCAGAGAGGGATCGTATGGCTGCCTTTACTGCAAACAGATTGGGAATTGATTTCAGCCTGAAACCGTTCACAATCTGTGGTGGTGGTGGTGCTGCCCCCTTCCCCCCACATACATTACCTGCTCCGCCGGCGCGACTCCCCAGGTCTCCGCTGTCTTCTCCTCCGCTCTGGTCTGGTCTCCGGGTCCGGCAGGCTTCACTTCTTCCTGTGTGGGGGAAGTTTAAACAGTAGAGCGCCCTCTGCTGTTTAAACTTCCTGCCGGGACAGGAAGATGTGAAGCCTGCTGGATCCGGAGACCAGACCAGAGCGGAGAAGACAGCGGTGACCGGGGGCAGTTGTGCCGGCGGAGCAGGTAATGTATTGCAGCTGTATTGCGTCGGTCGCCGGGCACTCGAACGCCGCTAGCGACGCGCTCCCTACCCGCGGGCGATCGACTGTAATTTCCCGCACAGAGCGATCGACGGGATCGATCTATTTTGGGATGAAAGATAAAAATTTAGCGTTAACGATTTCACAGCAGATTCGATCCCAGTGATCGAATCTGCTGTCGATCGGCGGGGAATCGGCCTAGTGTTTGGCCAGCGTAGGTCTGACTGGCTCTGCAGTACTAGCACACTACACTACAATCTATCACTCAAACTACAATCTACTGTAACTCTCTCACAAATACAGCTAGTTTACTAATACAGCTCACACTCTCTCTCACAGGCCCAGATGCAATTCACTTTTTCACCTGAGTTTTCTCCTAGGAGATCATTTTAAACTTGTCAATAAAATGCTTTTTAAGCCACCAGAAAACTGAAAATAAATGTGACAGTACTTTTTTACCTACTTTTTGGTACTTTTTAAATTGAAAAGTGCTGGAAAGTTATTGTAAATCGAAGATGAAGAATTATCTCCTAGTAGAAAACACAGGTGAAAAAGTGAATTGCATGTGGGCCACAGAGTCTTTAAAGGACTTACGAGGCCAGATTTGTAAAAAATACATAAAAAAAGTTAGATACCTGTGTGTGTTTGCAAGGCACGGAGGACGCCGTCCGCGCCCTCCGTGCCGTTCCGCCTGGTCCCCGCTGCTTAATATGCCCCCGAACGGTCCCCGACCGCGCGGCCCGGGTCGGGCTCCCCAGCCTGTACCAAGATGGCCGCCGGAGCTGGCCGCGGCTGCGCAGTCCGCATAGCCACGAGTGCGGCTGCGCAGCTCTAAGGCCAACCCCCCGATCCACGTAACAGTAGCGTGGATCGGGGAGGTGGCCTTAGAGCTGCGCAGCCGCACTCGCGGCTATGCGGACTGCGAAGCCGCGGCAAGCTCCGGTGGCCATCTTTGTGAAGGGTGGAGAGCCCGACCCGGGCCGTGCGGTCGGGGACCATTCGGGGGCATATTAAGCAGCGAGGACCAGGCGGAACGGCACGGAGGGCGCGGACGGCGTCCTCCGTGCCTTGCAAACACACACAGGTATCTAACTTTTTATGTATTTTTTACAAATCTGGCCTCGTAAGTCCTTTAAAAAGACTTTTGGTTTATGTTAAAAATACAATACAATACAATAAAATTTGTAAAGCGCTTTTCTCCCATAGGACTCAAAGCGCATACAACAACTAGTATGGGTCTGTCTCCAACACCAGACTGAAACCCACAAGCTTTGTGACTGCACTCCTCTCTTATATACTAAATGGGTGGGATAGGTGCTGACAGGTAGCTAGGGAGCTGGTTGCTAACGTAGGATTGGTTGATAATTCTTAAGGCTCTAATTGGTGCAGAAATTCCTATTTTCATGCAGAAGTCCGTTTGTTAGCTTCTGTCTACAGTGTCTAGGCTCTTCCTTGTGATTGGCTGCCAAAAATTTGCATTCCGCCGGAATACGCATCATTCGGCGGAAATTACGCCGGATCGCTACAGCAATTTGACAATTTCAAATCGGAATCGCGGAAGTTTGAATTCCGCGGAATCCAGTGACCATCCCTAGCGACCACTAGAGATGGGCCGAACCTCCGATTTTAGGTTCGCGAACCTCCGCGGAAAGTTTGGTTCGTGAAAAAGTTTGCAAACCGCAAATAGACTTTAATGGGGCGGCGAACTTCAAAATTAAAAGAAAAATTTACTGGCTGGAAAAATGATAGAAATCATATTTTAAGGGTTCTAATACCTGGAGCTCCACCCTCCTCCCTTAACCCTTCTGCCTATTCCCTCCTCCGTCCTAAGGAGGAGGATCTCATCTGCCAGGGAATTATAGTATTTCAAAAGCCAGCTTACATACCGTGGCTGGGGATTGAACCCAGGTCTCAGTGTATGGTAGGTAACTAACATATCCATTATACCACCAACACTACTAGCTAAAACTAGCTAAAACTAGCTAAAACTAGCTAAAACTAGCCTAGCATGTTTTTATTTTATGTTTTCCTTTTATGCTCAATCCAAGAGAAAAATTAGACAAGACAAATAACATTTATATCACACTTTTCTCCTGGCGGATTCAAAGCACCAGAGCTGCAGCCACTAGGGCACGCTCTATAGGCAGTAGCAGTGTTAGGAAGACTTGCCTAAGGTCTCCTACTGAATAGGCGCTGGCTTACTGAGAAGACAGAGCCGAGATTTGAACCCTGGTCTCCTGTGTCAGAGGCAGAGCCCTTAACCATAACACCATCCAGCCACTGCTTAAGGATATGTAGCCAGGCATGGTCTTGCCTTTTGTGTTCAACAGTTGTCAAGAGAAAAATTAGACAAGACAAATAACATTTATATCGCGCTTTTCTCCTGGCGGACTCAAAGCGCCAGAGCTGCAGCCAATAGGGCACACTCTATAGGCAGTAGCAGTGTTAGGAAGACTTGCCTAAGGTCTCCTACTGAATAGGTGCTGGCTTACTCAACAGACAGAGCCAAGATTTGAACTCTGGTCTCCTGTGTCAGAGGCAAAGCCCTTAACCATTACACCATTCAGCCACTGCTTAAGGATATGTAGCCAGGCATGGTCTTGCCTTTTGTGTTCAACAGTTGTCAAGAGAAAAATTAGACAAGACAAATAACATTTATATTGTGCTTTTCTCCTCGCGGACTCAAAGCACCACTAGCTGCAGCCACTAGGACACACTCTATAGGCAGTAGCAGTGTTAGGAAGCTACTGAATAGGTGCAGCTTACTGAACAGACAGAGCCGAGATTTGAACTCTGGTCTCCTGTGTCAGAGGCAGAGCCCTTAACCATGATACCAGTCACTGCTTAAGGATATGTAGCCAGGCAAGGCCTTGCCTTTTGTGTTCAACAGTTGTCCAAAGAGAACCCCAGATAGCCAGGTAGATTCATAGATTCTGACACAGGAGACCAGGATTCAAATCTCGGCTCTGTCTGCTCAGTAAGCCAGCACCTATTCAGTAGGAGACCTTAGGCAAGTCTTCCTAACACTGCTACTGCCTATAGAGCGCGCCCTAGTGGCTGCTGCTCTGGTACTTTGAGTCCGCCAGGAGAAAAGTGTGATATAAATGTTATTTGTCTTGTCTAATTTTTCTTTTGGATTGAGCCTAAATGGTACATGCTAGGCTAGCTTCAGCTAGTAGTGTTGGTGGTATAATGGATATGTTAGTTACCTACCATACACTGAGACCTGGGTTCAATACCCAGCCACGGTATGAAGGCTGGCTTTTGAAACGCTGGAATTCCCTGGCAGAAGAGACCCTCCTCCGCGAGGAGGGAGCAAAGGCCTACAAGAGGCTAATGAAATTCTCCCTAGCAGCTGTCCCTTAACTAATTAGTATAGGCAGACGAGTGAATGAAATGGCTCAAGGACCTTACCTTGTATAAGGGGGGTGGGGCTCTAGGAGTGAGTGCAGTCTGATTGGCAACAATGTGCCTGCTGATTGTGATGTAGAGGGTCAAAGTTTTGCTCAATAGAGCATTATGGGGCGAATCGAACTTCTGGGAAAGTTCGCCCTTAAGCAGGCGAACGCGAATCACCAAAGTTCGCCGGGAACCGTTCGCCGGCGAACCGTTCTGGCAATCTCTAGCGACCACTAGTGCGGGCGCTAGGACTTAGCACACCATACTGATATGTGGAAGTGACATCACTTCCGCATATAGAGCGTGGTGCATCCGTGCGCCCGCTCTAACTTTTCGGGTTGTCCGCTGATCGAGGTCTGACGCTGGACTGCTGCTGCTGGGAGGTCCCTGTCACTCACTACCTAACCTGTGGGGAGCCTGTCACTCACTACCTAACCTGGGGTCCCTGTCACTCACTACCTAACTGGGGGTCCCTGTCACTCACTACCTAACCTGGTGGTCCCTGTCACTCACTATCTAACCTGGGGGTCCCTGTCACTCACTACCTAACTGGGGTCCCTGTCACTCACTACCTAACCTGGTGGTCCCTGTCACTCACTATCTAACTGGGTGTGAGAAAACGCGGAAAAGCCGCCGCAAGTACTCAGAGTAAGGCGGCTGATTCCGCGTTCAACATGGCAGCTGGCACGCAGTCGGAGCGCGGAGAAACCGCCGCATGCCCAGACAACAGGGCGGCGGATTCCGCGTCCGACGCGGCAGGTTGCACGCATAGGCCTACTCCTAGCAGCAATGCGGAATGCGGAGAAAACGCCGCACGCACAGACAGCGCTGCGGTGGATTCCGCATCCAACACAGCAGAAACATTACAACACATGTCGGGTGTGGCTGGGACTGATAGTCCACACAGGTTCAGATGGACGCGCACGCGCGGAGAGGCAGGGCCTTTATGACAGTCAGAAGGGGGTCAGCGGACCAAGCCGGTCAGCTGAAAAATTCAGCAGCTTTCATTGGTTTAGCGCTTAGGGGAGGCGCTGGTGAGCGCTTGTGAATATATACTGGGTGCTGGTCATTCCTCTGGTGTCTGGCGTTGCGATCACTACGTGGTAGCACTCAGACCCTGTCAGTATCTGTGTTATATTAGACCAGTTTCCAAGGTGTTGATGACCACGGAACTCACACCTTAGTCTAGGAAATTCTGTTATCATCTGTATTATTATCTAGACCAGTTTCCAAGGTGTTGATGATCACGGAGCTCACACCTTAGTCTAGGAATTGTTGATTATTTGTTATGACCTTCTGCTTTCCTGACCATTCCTCTGATCTCTGATTCTGTACTGTTGTCATTCTGTCACTCTGTTGCCAAACTCAGCTAGTCTTAGGATTCCGCATCTGTCTTCTGTCTCTGTACCTGATCTGTCAGTCTGTTGCCGACCTGGCCTGTCCGACCTCGAGAACTATTTCTCCTGTTGGGAAATAGTTCACTGTCCTGTCAGTGACACTTCATCTTTGGTGTCACTCACTCTCTGATCCTTCCTACTTTCAGCCTGGCTCCACCCATTGGGGAGTCGCAGGCCTTGGAAGGGATCTGCTCTCAGGGCAGTATCTCCTACTGCTTCGCACCCACTGTAGGGTGCTCTCCTGTAAAGTATTACTGTTGCACCAAACACTCATATTACTCAGGTGTCCAGAGGTCAGAGATATATCTGATTATCGGTGATACTGCAGATCATCTATAATCGGGTATATATCTGCATTCTCAGTGATACTGCAGATCACCAGTAATCAGATCCTCTCTGTGTTACACCGATCGTTACAGAACGCCAGACCGAAAAAACAAATGGACGCACACAGCCGTCTGGGCACACTTGCCACTTCGGTGGATAACATCAACCAAGTGCTGGGTAGTCATCAGACTTTAATAGACGCACTGTCTGAATCCGTACGAACCCTCCAGATGGCTGTAGATGAAGTGCGATCCCCTCCTAGCACAGACATACGTATGCCTGTACCTGAAAAATTTTCTGGTCACAGATCTGACTTTCAAAATTTTAGGAGTAGAGTGTTGTCATACTTTGAGTTGAGACCTAGATCTTCAGGAACCATGACCCAAAGGGTCACATTCATTAAAACTTTGTTATCAGGCGATTCTCAGACCTGGGCATACAGTCTGCCCACCAGAGATTTAGCTTTGACCTCTGTAGATGAATTTTTTAAGGCTATGGCAGTAATTTACGACGATCCAGACATTGCCTCGACTTCTGAGCGGAAGCTCAAGTTGTTGCGTCAAGGCAAGAGTCCGGTCGAGGAGTATGCTGCCGAATTTAGGAGGTGGTCAGTTTCAGCCAGGTGGAACACCTATGCCCTTTTAGACTGTTTCTTATCAGGATTATCTGATGAGGTCTCAGACTTTATGTTAGGTCAGCCTGAACCAAAGACCATCGATGAGGCCATTTCATCAGCCATCAGGATTGATCGCAGATTACGCTATCAAAGGCAGACCCGGGGTAGAAACAGTGTTAAAATGGTGTCCTACGCTGCGCCTCCTGTGACCCCATCTCCTCCCGTTCCACCTCCACCCGAGTCAATGCAGATTGGTCGGTCTAGACTGTCTCAAGTGGAGCGGAGACGCAGGATTTCTGAGCAATTGTGTCTTTATTGTGCAGAGGGGGGTCATAGAGTACGAAATTGCCCTAAGAAGTCGGGAAACTCTACTGCCTAGGAGTAGTTGGGGGTAATACCCTAAGCGCCCAGCTTTTACCCCTAGTGGATAAGCGGTTACTTCTTCCTTGTAAAATTACATGGGATGATAAATTTGAAGTCTCTGAGGCCTTCATTGATTCAGGCTCAGCGGCTAATTTTATGGATTACGAATTTGCAAAAAGGTTGGGTATTCCACTCACCCCGGTAAAACCACCCCTTCAGGTTATGGCAGTGGATGATTCACCTCTGCAACGTAACCATCCTCTGTCCCAGACACCAGAGGTGGAGGTCACTATAGGGGTGCTGCATAGAGAGAAATTGCAGTTTTTTGTGTTACACATGACAACTTCCACAGTCATCCTTGGCATGCCGTGGTTACACCTTAACTCTCCTCAGATAAATTGGGTCACTGGTCAGCTAACAAGCTGGTCAGCCCATTGTTTTCATCATTGTTTAGTGAAGGTGACCTTAGGCCAGACCAGGATTCATGTGGAGGGAGTTCCGGAACAATATGCGGAATTTTCGGACGTGTTTTGTCCCAAAGCTGCCGATAAACTGCCTCCAAATCGCCCGTTCGATTGCCCTATTGATCTCCGATCGGGTTGTATGCCCCCTAGAGGTCATCTCTACAATTTGTCTGGGCCAGAAAAAGTGGCATTGCAAGAATACATACGTGAAAACTTAGCTAAGGGATTCATTCGCCCTTCCCGGGCGCCTGCCGGAGCAGGTTTCTTTTTTGTAAAAAAGAAAGACGGAGGCCTTCGGCCATGCATTGATTACCGCGGATTGAATAAGATCACAGTCAAAAATCATTATCCGTTACCTTTGATAGACGATTTATTCACCCAAGTCACCAATGCTAAGATTTTTTCAAAATTGGATTTGAGGGGTGCATACAACCTGGTGCGGATCAGAGAGGGCGATGAATGGAAGACGGCCTTTAACACACCCGACAGGCATTACGAGTACCTAGTGATGCCCTTCGGGTTGTGTAACGCCCCGGCCATCTTTTAGGAACTCATCAATGAAGTTTTCAGGGAAGTGTTGGGTAAATTTGTCCTAATATACCTGGACGATATACTAATCTTTTCAGACAACCTCTCTGAACACAGGTCTCATGTCAAATTTGTACTACACAGGCTTAGACAGAACAGACTTTATGCCAAATTGGAGAAATGCATTTTTGAGGTGACATCGGTTGCTTTTCTGGGATACATAATTTCCACCTCGGGCCTTTCTATGGACCCTGCCAAAGTCTCTGCTGTCCTGGAGTGGCCTCAGCCAGTGGGACTCAAATCCCTCCAGAGATTTTTAGGATTTGCTAATTACTACAGAAGGTTCATAAAGGGGTACTCCACAGTTGTAACACCCCTTACCAGTCTCACTAAGAAAGGGGCAGATACCAACCACTGGTCCCCCGAGGCCCTGGCTGCTTTCTCCACTTTGAAAGAACTGTTTTGCTCTGCACCCATTTTGAGACACGTAGACACCTCCTATCCATTTATTGTAGAGGTTGACGCCTCTGAAGTCGGGGTAGGGGCTGTGCTGTCTCAACGCTCTGGGCTGCAGGGAAGGTTACACCCGTGTGCCTATTTTTCTCGGAGGTTTTCACCGGCAGAGAAAAACTACGATATAGGCAACAGGGAGCTCCTGGCCATTAAGTTGGCCTTTGAGGAATGGCTTCATTGGCTAGAAGGAGCAGAACATACGATTACAGTTTACACTGATCACAAAAATTTGGAATACATTGAGGGGGCTAAGAGATTGAGTCCCCGACAGGCTCGGTGGTCACTGTTTTTTTCGAGATTTAGATTTGTAATTATGTATACTCCAGGGAGTAAAAACATTAAGGCGGATGCCTTGTCCAGATGTTTTTAGCCAGAGACAGCACAGCCCTCAGACCCAGAGACCATTGTCCCACAGAGAGTAGTGCTGGGAGTCACAGAAACCTGGAAAGACTGGACAGAGACCTTAAAGAGGCACTTAAGTGAGGAAAAAAAATTGAGTTTTACTCACCTGGGGCTTACCTCAGCCCCCTGCAGCTGATCGGTGCCCACGACGAGTCGCTCTGATGCTCCGGGTCCTGCCGGCGGCCACTTCTGGTTTCGACGTCAGGACCCGTCAGGCTGGGGAACGCGGCTCATGCTACGCGTTCCCAGCCAAAATAGCACCCCTATGCGGCCATATGTCCGCATACGGGTGCCTATGCGGACATATGGCCGCATAGGGGGTGCTATTTTGGCTGGGAACGCGTAGCATGAGCCGCGTTCCCCAGCCTGACGGGTCCTGACGGCGAAACCGGAAGTGGCCGCCGGCGGGACCCGGAGCATCAGAGCGACTCGTCGTGGGCACCGATCAGCTGCAGGGGACTGAGGTAAGCCCCAGGTGAGTAAAACTCAATTTTTTTTCCTCACTTAAGGTTCACTTTAAGTCCATTCCAGCAGGATGTCCCTGAGGGTAAGCCTGAAGGGGTTATGTTTATACCACTGCCATTTCACCTCCAGATTTTGCAATTGTTCCACTCGCACAAGAATGCTGGGCATCCGGGGGCCTCCAGAACACAAGACTTGGTTGCTAGGTGCGCTTGGTGGCCTTCTCTGGCAACAGATTGCAAGGAGCATGTCAGAAAGTGTGCAGTGTGTGCTAAAAGCAAACCCTCCCGTCTGGCACCTGTGGGAACGTTGCAGCCTTTGCCCACCCCGAGTGAACCGTGGACCCATTTGTCCATGGATTTTGTGGGTGAGCTTCCGAGGTCTGAAGGCATGCCGGTCATTTGGGTGGTAGTCGACCGTTTCAGTAAAATGGCCCATTTTGTGCCCTTGAAGGGACTCCCCTCGGCTCAGGAGTTGGCCGATCTTTTCATCATCCACGTTTTCCGACTGCATGGCATTCCGGAAAACATAGTGTCAGATCGGGGAGTCCAATTTGTTTCTAGATTTTGGAGGGCATTTTGTCATCAAATGGGCATGGAACTGTCATTTTCATCGGGCTACCACCCACAGACAAATGATCAGACGGAGAGGGTTAATCAGTCTTTGGAACAGTTTTTAAGGTGTTATGTGGCGGATGCGCAAAATGATTGGGTCAAGTTCTTGCCTTATGCAGAATTTGCGCACAATAATTTGAAAAGCTCTTCCTCTGGATTTTCTCCGTTTCAGGTTGTAACAGGGAAGTTGCCCAAGTTCTCCCCATTGCCAGTAGCTTCCACTCCGTTTCCAGCTCTGGAGGCTTGGCAAAAGTCATTTAAAGCCACTTGGGGAATCGTGAAAAATAATTTGGAGAAGGCTTTTCAAAGTCAGAAAAGTCAAGCTGACAAGAAACGATCTGTGGAGTGGAAGTTCCAACCAGGAGATCTGGTCTGGGTCTCCACACGTCATTTGACCCTGAAACAACCCTCGCCCAAGTTAGGTCCCAGGTTTGTGGGGCCCTTCTCTGTAACCAGGAAGATCAACAATGTTACTTATGCCATTGATCTTCCTGCCAGCATGCGTGGTGTAAGATCTTTTCATGTGTCCTTGCTTAAACCAGCAGTCCATGTGGGTGTCACTCCTCCTCCTCCTGTGATGGTAGACGACCAACCTGAGTATGAAGTAGAAAAGATTTTAGACTCACGGGTAATGCAGAACTCAGTACAGTACCTAGTGCACTGGAAGGGGTATGGTATTGAGGAGAGAACATGGGTACCTGATTGCCGCATGCATGCGGATGAATTAAAGAAGGAATTCCACGCTCTATATCCTGAGAAACCGGGTAGGAGCTATCCGGAGTCCACTCCTCAGGGGGGGGGGGGTACTGTGAGAAAGCGCGGAAAAGCCGCAGCAAGTACTCAGAGTAAGGCGGCTGATTCCGCGTTCAACATGGCAGCTGGCACGCAGTCGGAGCGCGGAGAAACCGCCGCATGCCCAGACAACAGGGCGGTGGATTCCGCGTCCAACGCGGCAGGTTGCACGCATAGGCCTACTCCTAGCAGGAATGCGGAGAAAACGCCGCACGCACAGACAGCGCTGCGGCGGATTCCGCATCCAACACAGCAGAAACATTACAACACATGTCGGGTGTGGCTGGGACTGATAGTCCACACAGGTTCAGATGGACGCGCGCGCGGAGAGGCAGGGCCTTTATGACAGTCAGAAGGGGGTCAGCTGACCAAGCCGGTCAGCTGACAAATTCAGCAGCTTTCATTGGTCCAGCACTTAGGGGAGGTGCTGGTGAGCGCTTTTGTAAATATACTGGGTGCTGGTCATTCCTCTTGTGTCTGGCGTTGCGATCACTACGTGGTAGCACTCAGACCCTGTCAGTATCTGTGTTATATTAGACCAGTTTCCAAGGTGTTGATGACCACGGAACTCACACCTTAGTCTAGGAAATTCTGTTATCATCTGTATTATTATCTAGACCAGTTTCCAAGGTGTTGATGATCACGGAGCTCACACCTTAGTCTAGGAATTGTTGATTTTTTGTTATGACCTTCTGCTTTCCTGACAATTCCTCTGATCTCTGATTCTGTACTGTTGTCATTCTGTCACTCTGTTGGCAAACTCAGCTAGTCTTAGGATTCCGCATCTGTCTTCTGTCTCTGTACCTGATCTGTCAATCTGTTGCCGATCTGGCCTGTCTGACCTCGAGAACTATTTCTCCTGTTGGGAAATAGTTCACTGTCCTGTCAGTGACACTTCACCTTTGGTGTCACTCACTCTCTGATCCTTCCTACTCTCAGCCTGGCTCCACCCATTGGGGAGTCGCAGGCCTTGGAAGGGATCTGCTCTCAGGGCAGTATCTCCTACTGCTTCGCACCCACTGTAGGGTGCTTACCTGTAAAGTATTACTGTTGCACCAAACACTCATATTACTCAGGTGTCCAGAGGTCAGAGATATTTCTGATTATCGGTGATACTGCAGATCATCTATAATCGGGTATATATCTGCATTCTCGGTGATACTGCAGATCACCAGTAATCAGATCCTCTCTGTGTTACACTGATCGTTACAGAACGCCAGACCGAAAAAACAAATGGACGCACACAGCCGTCTGGGCACACTTGCCACTTCGGTGGATAACATCAAGCAAGTGCTGGGTGGTCATCAGACTTTAATAGACGCACTGTCTGAATCCGTACGAACCCTCCAGATGGCTGTAGATGAAGTGCGATCCCCTCCTAGCACAGACATACGTATGCCTGTACCTGAAAAATTTTCTGGTCACAGATCTGACTTTCAAAATTTTAGGAGTAGAGTGTTGTCATACTTTGAGTTGAGACCTAGATCTTCAGGAACCATGACCCAAAGGGTCACATTCATTAAAACTTTGTTATCAGGCGATTCTCAGACCTGGGCATACAGTCTGCCCACCGGAGATTTAGCTTTGACCTCTGTAGATGAATTTTTTAAGGCTATGGCAGTAATTTACGACGATCCAGACATTGCCTCGACTTCTGAGCGGAAGCTCAAGTTGTTGCGTCAAGGCAAGAGTCCGGTCGAGGAGTATGCTGCCGAATTTAGGAGGTGGTCAGTTTCAGACAGGTGGGACACCTATGCCCTTTTAGACTGTTTCTTATCAGGATTATCTGATGAGGTCTCAGACTTTATGTTAGGTCAGCCTGAACCAAAGACCATCGATGAGGCCATTTCATCAGCCATCAGGATTGATCGCAGATTACGCTATCAAAGGCAGACCCGGGGTAGGAACAGTGTTAAAATGGTGTCCTACGCTGCGCCTCCTGTGACCCCATCTCCTCCCGTTCCACCTCCACCCGAGCCAATGCAGATTGGTCGGTCTAGACTGTCTCAAGTGGAGCGGAGACGCAGGATTTCTGAGCAATTGTGTCTTTATTGTGCAGAGGGGGGTCATAGAGTACGAAATTGCCCTAAGAAGTCGGGAAACTCTACTGCCTAGGAGTAGTTGGGGGTAATACCCTAAGCGCCCAGCTTTTACCCCTAGTGGATAAGCGGTTACTTCTTCCTTGTAAAATTACATGGGATGATAAATTTGAAGTCTCTGAGGCCTTCATTGATTCAGGCTCAGCGGCTAATTTTATGGATTACGAATTTGCAAAAAGGTTGGGTATTCCACTCACCCCGGTAAAACCACCCCTTCAGGTTATGGCAGTGGATGATTCACCTCTGCAACGTAACCATCCTTTGTCCCAGACACCAGAGGTGGAGGTCACTATAGGGGTGCTGCATAGAGAGAAATTGCAGTTTTTTGTGTTACACATGACAACTTCCACAGTCATCCTTGGCATGCCGTGGTTACACCTTAACTCTCCTCAGATAAATTGGGTCACTGGTCAGCTAACAAGCTGGTCAGCCAACTGTTTTCATCATTGTTTAGTGAAGGTGACCTTAGGCCAGACCAGGATTCATGTGGAGGGAGTTCCGGAACAATATGCGGAATTTTCGGACATGTTTTGTCCCAAAGCTGCCGATGAACTGCCTCCACATCGCCCGTTCGATTGCCCTATTGATCTCCGATCGGGTTGTATTCCCCCTAGAGGTCATCTCTACAATTTGTCTGGGCCAGAAAAAGTGGCATTGCAAGAATACATACGTGAAAACTTAGCTAAGGGATTCATTCGCCCTTCACGGGCGCCTGCCGGAGCAGGTTTCTTTTTTGTAAAAAAGAAAGACGGAGGCCTTCGGCCATGCATTGATTACCGCGGATTGAATAAGATCACAGTCAAAAATCATTATCCGTTACCTTTGATAGACGATTTATTCACCCAAGTCACCAATGCTAAGATTTTTTCAAAATTGGATTTGAGGGGTGCATACAACCTGGTGCGGATCAGAGAGGGCGATGAATGGAAGACGGCCTTTAACACACCCGACAGGCATTACGAGTACCTGGTGATGCCCTTTCGGGTTGTGTAACGCCCCGGCCATCTTTTAGGAACTCATCAATGAAGTTTTCAGGGAAGTGTTGGGTAAATTTGTCCTAATATACCTGGACGATATACTAATCTTTTCAGACAACCTCTCTGAACACAGGTCTCATGTCAAATTTGTACTACACAGGCTTAGACAGAACAGACTTTATGCCAAATTGGAGAAATGCATTTTTGAGGTGACGTCGGTTGCTTTTCTGGGATACATAATTTCCACCTCGGGCCTTTCTATGGACCCTGCCAAAGTCTCTGCTGTCCTGGAGTGGCCTCAGCCAGTGGGACTCAAATCCCTCCAGAGATTTTTAGGATTTGCTAATTACTACAGAAGGTTCATAAAGGGGTACTCCACAGTTGTAACACCCCTTACCAGTCTCACTAAGAAAGGGGCAGATACCAACCACTGGTCCCGAGGCCCTGGCTGCTTTCTCCACTTTGAAAGAACTGTTTTGCTCTGCACCCATTTTGTGACACGTAGACACCTCCTATCCATTTATTGTAGAGGTTGACGCCTCTGAAGTCGGGATAGGGGCTGTGCTGTCTCAATGCTCTGGGCTGCAGGGAAGGTTACACCCGTGTGCCTATTTTTCTCGGAGGTTTTCACCGGCAGAGAAAAACTACGATATAGGCAACAGGGAGCTCCTGGCCATTAAGTTGGCCTTTGAGGAATGGCTTCATTGGCTAGAAGGAGCAGAACATACGATTACAGTTTACACTGATCACAAAAATTTGGAATACATTGAGGGGGCTAAGAGATTGAGTCCCCGACAGGCTCGGTGGTCACTGTTTTTTTCGAGATTTAGATTTGTAATTATGTATACTCCAGGGAGTAAAAACATTAAGGCGGATGCCTTGTCCAGATGTTTTTAGCCAGAGACAGCACAGCCCTCAGACCCAGAGACCATTGTCCCACAGAGAGTAGTGCTGGGAGTCACAGAAACCTGGAAAGACTGGACAGAGACCTTAAAGAGGCACTTAAGTGAGGAAAAAAAATTGAGTTTTACTCACCTGGGGCTTACCTCAGCCCCCTGCAGCTGATCGGTGCCCACGACGAGTCGCTCTGATGCTCCGGGTCCCGCCGGCGGCCACTTCCGGTTTCGACGTCAGGACCCGTCAGGCTGGGGAACGCGGCTCATGCTACGCGTTCCCAGCCAAAATAGCACCCCTATGCGGCCATATGTCCGCATACGGGTGCCTATGCGGACATATGGCCGCATAGGGGGTGCTATTTTGGCTGGGAACGCGTAGCATGAGCTGCGTTCCCCAGCCTGACGGGTCCTGACGGCGAAACCGGAAGTGGCCGCCGGCGGGACCCGGAGCATCAGAGCGACTCGTCGTGGGCACCGATCAGCTGCAGGGGGCTGAGGTAAGCCCCAGGTGAGTAAAACTCAATTTTTTTTTCCTCACTTAAGGTTCACTTTAAGTCCATTCCAGCAGGATGTCCCTGAGGGTAAGCCTGAAGGGGTTATGTTTATACCACTGCCATTTCACCTCCAGATTTTGCAATTGTTCCACTCGCACAAGAATGCTGGGCATCCGGGGGCCTCCAGAACACAAGACTTGGTTGCTAGGTGCGCTTGGTGGCCTTCTCTGGCAACAGATTGCAAGGAGCATGTCAGAGAGTGTGCAGTGTGTGCTAAAAGCAAACCCTCCCGTCTGGCACCTGTGGGAACGTTGCAGCCTTTGCCCACCCCGAGTGAACCGTGGACCCATTTGTCCATGGATTTTGTGGGTGAGCTTCCGAGGTCTGAAGGCATGTCGGTCATTTGGGTGGTAGTCGACTGTTTCAGTAAAATGGCCCATTTTGTACCCTTGAAGGGACTCCCCTCGGCTCAGGAGTTGGCCGATCTTTTCATCATCCACGTTTTCTGACTGCATGGCATTCCGGAAAACATAGTGTCAGATCGGGGAGTCCAATTTGTTTCTAGATTTTGGAGGGCATTTTGTCATCAAATGGGCATAGAACTGTCATTTTCATCGGGCTACCACCCACAGACAAATGATCAGACGGAGAGGGTTAATCAGTCTTTGGAACAGTTTTTAAGGTGTTATGTGGCGGATGCGCAAAATGATTGGGTCAAGTTCTTGCCTTATGCAGAATTTGCGCACAATAATTTGAAAAGCTCTTCCTCTGGATTTCCTCCGTTTCAGGTTGTAACAGGGGAGTTGCCCAAGTTCTCCCCATTGCCAGTAGCTTCCACTCCGTTTCCAGCTCTGGAGGCTTGGCAAAAGTCATTTAAAGCCACTTGGGGAATCGTGAAAAATAATTTGGAGAAGGCTTTTCAAAGTCAGAAAAGTCAAGCTGACAAGAAACGATCTGTGGAGTGGAAGTTCCAACCAGGAGATCTGGTCTGGGTCTCCACACGTCATTTGACCCTGAAACAACCCTCGCCCAAGTTAGGTCCCAGGTTTGTGGGGCCCTTCTCTGTAACCAGGAAGATCAACAATGTTACTTATGCCATTGATCTTCCTGCCAGCATGCGTGGTGTAAGATCTTTTCATGTGTCCTTGCTTAAACCAGCAGTCCATGTGGGTGTCACTCCTCCTCCTCCTGTGATGGTAGACGACCAACCTGAGTATGAGGTAGGAAAGATTTTAGACTCACGGGTAGTGCAGAACTCAGTACAGTACCTAGTGCACTGGAAGGGGTATGGTATTGAGGAGAGAACATGGTTACCTGATTGCCGCATGCATGCGGATGAATTAAAGAAGGAATTCCACGCTCTATATCCTGAGAGACCGGGTAGGAGCTATCCGGAGTCCACTCCTCAGGGGGGGGGGGTACTGTGAGAAAGCGCGGAAAAGCCGCCGCAAGTACTCAGAGTAAGGCGGCTGATTCCGCGTTCAACATGGCAGCTGGCACGCAGTCGGAGCGCGGAGAAACCGCCGCATGCCCAGACAACAGGGCGGTGGATTCCGCGTCCAACGCGGCAGGTTGCACGCATAGGCCTACTCCTAGCAGGAATGCGGAGAAAACGCCGCACGCACAGACAGCGCTGCGGCGGATTCCGCATCCAACACAGCAGAAACATTACAACACATGTCGGGTGTGGCTGGGACTGATAGTCCACACAGGTTCAGATGGACGCGCGCGCGGAGAGGCAGGGCCTTTATGACAGTCAGAAGGGGGTCAGCTGACCAAGCCGGTCAGCTGCCAAATTCAGCAGCTTTCATTGGTCCAGCACTTAGGGGAGGTGCTGGTGAGCGCTTGTGTAAATATACTGGGTGCTGGTCATTCCTCTGGTGTCTGGCGTTGCGATCACTACGTGGTAGCACTCAGACCCTGTCAGTATCTGTGTTATATTAGACCAGTTTCCAAGGTGTTGATGACCACGGAACTCACACCTTAGTCTAGGAAATTCTGTTATCATCTGTATTATTATCTAGACCAGTTTCCAAGGTGTTGATGATCACGGAGCTCACACCTTAGTCTAGGAATTGTTGATTATTTGTTATGACCTTCTGCTTTCCTGACCATTCCTCTGATCTCTGATTCTGTACTGTTGTCATTCTGTCACTCTGTTGCCAAACTCAGCTAGTCTTAGGATTCCGCATCTGTCTTCTGTCTCTGTACCTGATCTGTCAGTCTGTTGCCGATCTGGCCTGTCCGACCTCGAGAACTATTTCTCCTGTTGGGAAATAGTTCACTGTCCTGTCAGTGACACTTCACCTTTGGTGTCACTCACTCTCTGATCCTTCCTACTCTCAGCCTGGCTCCACCCATTGGGGAGTCGCAGGCCTTGGAAGGGATCTGCTCTCAGGGCAGTATCTCCTACTGCTTCGCACCCACTGTAGGGTGCTCTCCTGTAAAGTATTACTGTTGCACCAAACACTCATATTACTCAGGTGTTCAGAGGTCAGAGATATATCTGATTATCGGTGATACTGCAGATCATCTATAATCGGGTATATATCTGCTTTCTCGGTGATACTGCAGATCACCGGTAATCAGATCCTCTCGGTGTTACACCGATCGTTACACTGGGGGTCCCTGTCACTCACTATCTAACCTGGTGGTCCCTGTCACTCACTATCTAACCTGGTGTTCCCTGTCACTCACTATCTAACCTGGTGGTCCCTGTCACTCACTACTTAACTGGGGCTCCCTGTCACTCACTACCTAACCTTGTGGTCCCTGTCACTCACTACCTAACCTGGTGG
This sequence comes from Hyperolius riggenbachi, assembly GCF_040937935.1. NCBI lineage: Eukaryota > Metazoa > Chordata > Amphibia > Anura > Hyperoliidae > Hyperolius > Hyperolius riggenbachi. The sequence goes on from NC_090656.1 coordinate 241,263,505, forward strand.
TCCCTATCACTCACTACCTAACCTGGGGGTCCCTGTCACTCACTACCTAACCTGGGGGTCCCTGTCACTCACTACCTAACCTGGGGGTCCCTGTCACTCACTATCTAACCTGGTGGTCCCTGTCATTCACTACATAACATGGTGGTCCCTGTCACTCACTACTTAACTGGGGGGCGCCTGTCACTCCCTATCTAACCTGGTGGTCCCTGTCACTCACTATCTAACCTAGGGGTCCCTGTCACTCACTACCTAACCTGAGGGGTGCCTGTCACTCACTACCTAACCTGGGGGGCGCCTGTCACTCACTACCTAACCTGAGGGTCCCTGTCACTCACTACCTAACTGGGGGGTGCCTGTCACTACCTAAACTGGGGGGCTTTTGTCGCTACCTAAAATGGGGGACTCCTATCGCTAAGGGGGGCTCTAGGTGAGGGAGGGGGGGAGGCTTCCCCCCTCCCAGCCGCTCTGTGACCGCTGCCCCCCTTGCAGCATGGGGGCTCCCACTAACTGGGGACCTGCCTTTGTTGGGATATCTGCCGCCAATCTAATTGCAATTTGTGGGGATATCTGCCGCCAATCTAATTGCATTTTGTGGGGAGATCTGCAGCCAATCTAATTGCATTTTGTGGGGATATCTGCTACCAATCTGATTGTAATTTTTTGGGGAAATCTGCCACCAATCTGATTGCATTTTGTGGGGATATCTGCCACCAATCTATTTGTATTTTGTGGGGATATCTGCCGCCAATCAGATTGTATTTTGTGGGGAAATCTGCCGCCAATCTGATTGCATTTTGTTGGAAAATCTGCTGCCATGTGACTACTTGATGAATTATCATGGGGCATGTAACTACTTGATTATTTTATCTAAAATGTATCTGGTCGGACCTAATGTCTATGAATAACACCGCTCCTTTTTTTTTGTTTTGTTTTAAGTCTGCCCATGACTCATCATGACCACGCCCATGTTCCAGTGTGTGGTGACACTCATTTATTTTCGCTGCGCGCGCTGCATGTGGACATATCCCTATTGGAGACTGTCCTCAGAAGTGCTCACAATCTATTCCCTACCATAAAGTCATGCAAAATTTGTAGAGTACATGTGTATGTGAGCCCAAAATGGAGAGGGGGGGGGAGGAGGAGAGGAGGGGGAGGAGGAGGAGTGGGGGGCGGACCCCAGGCTGAAACTTCCTTGGTGGGCCCTTAGTGTCCCAGTCCGACCCGGACAGGAGCCCCCAAGGTTAGGTAGTCACAGGGACCCCCAGTTTAGGTAGTGACAGGTGTCACAGGAGCCCTGGTGGCCAGACCGCAAATTGCCTTCCAATCAGTTTCAGCACACAGACCATGCAAACTGTGGTCGCAATCGGTGCACGGAAGTCGACTGAATTTGGGCAGCAGCCCGACCAGAAGGGAGCCTGTGAGGTTACGGTACTTACAAAATACACTTGACACTATTTCAGGGTATAACTGCCGCCACCTCTGTTTTCTGAGACAGAGGAACTCACTAACTGGCTATTCCTCGACCTGCAAATAAAACGGTTAAAACACACTCTATTCTGTCTAGCTAGCAACAAAAGTAGCGTCTCCTCAGAGACCTGAGTTCAGTTTCTGTGTATGGCTGTATAGCAGGTGTAGCGGAACAGTAAACGACTTTGATAAAGTCTTTATTTACGGGCAATATAAATAATTAATATATACAGAAAATTATTAAAATCAACAATTATTGAAACATGAATAGCGCAGTATGAAAAGAAAAGGATAAAATACTTAGGTTCATGGAAAGATGTCCGTTTGTCGGAAAATCATAAAGTCCTTGGTTCCAATTTCCATGTGTCCTCTGGCTGGCAGCAGACAGCTCTCATAAAGATGGAATTTGGAGGACTTACTTGCCCGGGCAGCTCATTTACTTTTAATTGAGCCTAGTTCAGAGGCGGACTTCCAGAGTCGGCCCCCGGGCCGGATTATGGTAATCATATCTGGGCAGGGGCTTTCACCAGCCCCATAACCCTGACATTTTCTCTAGGCCGACCTATGCGGCCGGCACACAAATAAAAATTACATATTATCGATCCCCAGAACCTACCGATTAATATGATACCTTGGATGCGGGTGTTAGGGCGTATGGTTACCGAGGGGCCCATAACTCCTTAACCGAACGAGGTATGATTATGATTTGTATACCGAGACGTTGGTCCAATTTCAACGGATCCGAATACACTCCTCCCACCTCTGGGTGATACTCGGTTTTCCTTTAATAAGCAGAGATCATAATTCACATGCTTCATCATTTTAACCCCTGGAGACAGTTTGTCTGGTGAGCAGGAGGAAGCCTCATTTGCTAGTCAATTCACATTGAGGTGTGAGCTGTGGGCTCATCCTATATGAAAAGGCTCACCAAAGGGTGGACAATTGACATCTGCTTGCTGCTGGGGAAGCTTCACACCTGGTATCTCTGGCCAGGAAGGCCTTGTGGGTCTTAATTAGCATCTGAGTGAGATCAGCTCAGACAACCTGAGTGAAAGCCCAGACCTTAGTCATATGCTAATTAACCACACAGGTCTTTCCAGTGAGCATACTTGCTCTCATGAAAAGAACTGTGCTAACACCTAGGAAGACAACTGGGACCCCAGGCTGGACTGCAGATGCTCCTACACAACCAATCTAGATTCTAGCATGTCAATGGCAATCGGTGCAATAAACCGATTGCGTTCTTGTTTCTCACGGCTGTTCCGTGACAACAGGGACCCCCAGTTAGGGAGTGACAGGTGCCCCCCCAGGTTAGGTAGTGAGTGACAGGAGCCCCCCCAGGTTAGTTAGTGACAGGTACCCCCAGTTAGGTAGTGACAGGTGCCCCCCAGGTTAGGTAGTGAGTGACAGGAGCCCCCCAGGTTAGGTAGTGACAGGGACCCCCAGTTAGGTAGTGAGTGACAGAAGCCCCCCTCACCTTTACCGCCCGCAGCATCAGAGCTCAGTATGAGCCGGCGACCCAACTAATTAGAGCGGGCACACGGACACACCGCGCTGTATATGCGGAAGTGATGTCACTTCCGCATATCCGTGCGGTGTCTGCTAGGCCCTAGCGCCCGCACTAGTGGTCACCGGCTGATCGAGGTTTGACACTGGCAGCGGGGACATCAGCAGTGGCCAGAAGGGGGCAGCGGCGGCCAGGAAGGTTGCGAGCATCCAGGGCAGGCACAATTTGCCCAACGTGTGGACGCCCGTGCTTCAGGTGTTAGACCCCTTGAAACATTTTTTCCATCACTTTTGTGGCCAGAAAAAGTGTTTGTAGTTTTTGGAAGTTCGCCTGCCCATTGAAGTCTATTGCGGTTCGCGATGTTCGGCGGTTCACAATCTTTTTCGCAAGTTCCCATTCGCGGTTTGTGAACCAAAATCCGCAGGTTCATGACATCTCTAATGTAGAGTGACTAGCACACAGATAAATAGGCTGTGTTCCTTTCTCTGCCTGAAAGAGTTAAACATCAGGAATGCAAGTGACAGTTTCTGTCCGGGTCAGACTATAGCATAACCCTCACTGATAAGTAATTACAGCCATAAAACACTTTCCTGTCAGTAAATGGCTTCTGAGAGCAGGAAAGAGATAAAAACGGTCAATAATTCATAGATTTCAGCTCTGGCATACTTCAATGAAGGTGTCATTGAGCAAACTAAATTTAGATATAAAATAAAACCAAGGGATATGTAAAAAAAAAGTCATATTTAGGAGTAGGAAGATAGATGCAATTGTTTTTCTCATCTGTTTATTTTCCCCTCTGATGTCCTTTAAAGCTGTCAGGTTCTAGGTGGAGATGGAGCCAGCTAACCAGCAACACTGTATAAAATGTAAGAGATGATGAGGATGGAGGGATTTGATGGTTGATTTGTGTTTGGTTCCTGAGCAGCTGCTGGGGGTATGTTGGAAGAAAAGGATGGACTCAGCCATTGGTTCTCCAGAAGAGCTATTGTATGGTGTACAGCATCATCCAGCATGAACTGATGCATGCAATCGGCTTCCTCCATGAACACAGCAGGACGGACCGAGATAACTATCTGCATATAAACTGGCAGTACATCTCTCCAGGTGGGTGAAGGCCTCATTCACAGGTGCAGGAAAATCTACAGGAGTTTGGCACCAATGATATCACCTATTTGCCCCTTATTAATATTGGCTACTATGGAAGATTTGCCTGATAAAATAGTAGACATTTGTGGCCAGGCCAGACTTCCGCAGCACCCAATATTTTGTGTTTTTTGTAATGGGTTTATGGCCGGGGGAGAAACAATGAAAGAGGAACTCCAACCTAGAATTGAACTTTATCCCAATCAGTAGCTGATACCCCCTTTTACATGAGAAAGATAATGCTTTTTTACAAACAGACCATCAGGGGGCGCTGTATGACTGATTTTGTGCTGAAACCCCTCCCACAAGAAGCTCTGGGTACCGCGGCACTCTGGGCAAACTGCCACAATGTAACAATGTTCACAGACAGGAAATAGCTGTTTACAGCTGTCTCTAACAGCCAAAACAGCTAGGAGCAGCTACATAACCTGCCCACAGTAACAATGTCACCATGTAATAAATGTCAGAATGTAAATCGGGGAGAGGAAAGATTTTACAATGGACAAACACTGACTAAATCATTTATACATAATTATGGTAAAAAATGAAGCACTTTTTTTACTACATTATTTTCACTGGAGTTCCTCTTTAAGGCTAGGCATCAGGGGGGTGAGTTTTAAGGTTAGGCGTCACTGGGAGAGGGGAGGTCTAAAGATTAGGCATCAGTGGGGGGGGGGGGGTTCTTAAAGAGAACCCAAGGTGGGCAGATGGGACCCAGAGGCATGCATACTCCGCAACCGCCCCGATCTCGTCGGGATGGTCCCGGTTTGGAAGGCTTCATCCCCCCTCCCGCTCTGCTATCTGCACAATCACCGGAGGAGGGGAGGGACACTGGCTGCAGGCACCGTGCATGGAGGTAAGGCATGGGGAGACGCTGGATACACAGACAGGCTCAGCTCCATCCACATTCCATACACACACACCATAAACAAATGGTGAAGTAATATATACATAGCTCCTGACTGTCCCTCTTCCCTCCTCACTTGTCCCTCTTTCTATGTAAATATATATTTTTCTCTGCTGAAAAATGTGTTTGATTGTCTATAAACTTTATTCCCATCCTGTAAATTTATATATTACTAATTTTAAAGTGTTAATATGAAGGACAATGAACCGGGATAGAAAGGACCAGTGTGGTTTGAATTATAAAACAACATATTTTTCTTATGAAATCTTTATGGTATGCATAACTAGGGGTGTGATGGGGGTGTGGCAAGGGTGTGGCTTAAGTGTCCCTCTTACTCATCTCAAAATGTTGGGAGGTATGGGCATGTTCTCTGCCTCGTGACATACCTCTGTGTACCCACACTGCCAATCTCTGCCCCCCCCCCCGCCACGCTATAGCCCCCCTAGATTAGCGACAATATTTTTTACAACCTTGGAGGTAACCACATGGAGAGGTATTCCCTGTTCAAACCGCCAGCCAGGGGCGTTCCTGCAGGCTTTCCAGAGCTGCCATTGGGCAGCTCTCTCTCCCTGGCTACGCCCCCTGCCGCTCCCCCACCTTCCTGCACACTATGAGACACACACTTTCTGAGTGCAGCATTTCAACCTATAGGTCATGAAAGTGAAAGTGGGCCAGTGCGGACTACAGGAGTAGCGGGGAGTGGCGGATTTTGCAGGTACCTCATCCGCTCAGCCCCCCGAATCAGATAGCCTACTTTTTTATCATTTTTTGAGCGCACCTTGGGCTCTCTTTAAAGTTAGGTGTGTGTGTGTGTGTGTGGGGGGGGGGGGGTCAGTTAGGGTTAAGTATCGAAAGGGGGGTGGTTAGGGTTAGGCTTTGGATGGGGGGGTGGTTAGGGTTAGGCATTGGAGGGGGATGGTTAGAGGTGGGCATTGTAGGGGGGTGGTTAGGGTTAGGCTTTGGATGGGGGGGTGGTTAGGGTTAGGCATTGGAGGGGTGTGGTTAGAGGTAGGCATTGGAGAGGCATGGTTAGGGTTAGGCATTGGAGGGGCGTGGTTAGAGGTGGGCATTGGAGGGGAGTGGTTAGAGGTAGGCATTGGAGGGGCATGGTTAGGGTTAGGCATTGGAGGGGCATGGTTAGAGGTGTGCATTGGAGGGGGGTGGTTAGGGTTAGGCTTTGGATGGGGGGGTGGTTAGGGTTAGGCATTGGAGGGGTGTGGTTAGAGGTAGGCATTGGAGAGGCATGGTTAGGGTTAGGCATTGGAGGGGCGTGGTTAGGGATGGGCATTGGAAGGGTGTGGTTAGGGTTAGGCATTCCAGACATTCCTTTAGATTGTAAGCTCACAAGAACAGGGCTCTCACCCTTTCGTGTCTTAGAATTGGTTATTCATTTCATTGTATGCACTCTCTGTTATACGTTTTATTCATCGTGTTACAACTGTCACTGTAACCACCAGTTCTGTATTTTGTACCAGTGTCCATATTTGATGTATATCATTGTCTGTATAATTATGCACCCCTTGTTGTTTTCCTTCTTTGTACATGGGAATCAGGAGGAGAGGGAGCAGCATTGTGGCAAGCCGCGGCCGCGCCACCATGCACAGTTCCGCAGCAGCAGCAGCTGCGTCAGTGGCTAACTTTCCGCCTCTAGCCACTGGACGTGGACGCCTTGGGCGCCGCCCAGCAGGAGCATCTGCAACTCACGCTGCAGAGACACAGCAGCAGCAGCAGCAGCGTGTAGTACCTGCTCCTATTTTCCTCCAGCCGGGTCGGAAACGTCCCATTGAGGAAAAGGATGCAGACACTGTGGTGCAACTGATGACGGAGGATGAGCAGCCCGCCATCAGCTCTGCATCCGAGGCCTCCACCCTCACCACCACCACCACCACCACCACCCCTGTTCGCAGCAGCCGCCCAGCAGGGCCTGGGGAGGAGGCCAGTTCACCGTCACTTGGCGATCTGTCATTCAGCAGTCTTTTGACCCCAGGCATCATGAGTAAATTGTCTGCTGTTGTTGGCGATTTTGAGGAGGAGATGCTGATGGGCACTTTGGGGGAGGAGGGACTGGACAGCAAGACTGTGGCGACAGTCAAGCAGCCCATCCATGCATCAGGAGAGGAGTTTGGGGGGTCATCATCCCAGCAGGACATGTTTCAGGAGGGGGAGGATGATGATGACACGGTGATAGACAAAGACTGGGTGCCACCAGCTCCTGGGGATGTCGTCGTCAGCAGCTCTGAGGAGGAGGAGGAGGATGCGCTTGTGGGCCTTGCAAGGAGGCGCATCATTGCAAGCATTGGCAGCAGTAGGCAGGTCCCACAGCCTGCTGGTGTCTCAGGCTCAGCAGCAGCAGCAGCAGCAGCATCTGCCAGTACCACCACCAGCCGCACCCAAGCCCCCCCCCCCCCCCCCCCTCAACCACCACAGGGAGACAGGCAGCAGCGGCTCCAGGTGTTCTTGTCACCAATCTGGCGATTTTTCACAATGCCCACAGTGTACAGCAAGTACGCCACTTGCAACCACTGTCAGCGGAAGTTGAGCAGAGGTGCAGACCCCTTAAAGTTCAGCACCAGCTCGCTCATCAACCACCTTGCTGCTAAACATTTCCACCAGCATGAGGAGTTCCAGAGGCTGAAGGAATCTGGTGCTGGCAGTGGCACCACACCCATCACTGCACACCCTTCAGCAGCAGCAGCAGCAACAGCAGCCACCCGCCCTCCTGCTCCTCCAGCAGCACCATCAGGAGTGCGGAAACGCACTGCTCCTCCCCCCTCTGCAACTCCTGCCGCCGACACTGAGGCCTGTTCTGGCAGCCAGTCCTCAGTGGCCTCTTCTGCTGTGTCCGCTGATTCCCGTGCTAGCAAAAGGCCACGCCAGAGCCTTTTGAGCGAGTCCTTCCAGGGGGTGGTTAGGGCTCTGCCTCCCAGCAGCCGTCGCGTGCGGCAGCTGAACGGCTTGCTGGCACGGGCCATGTGCTCCCAACTCCTGCCGTACATGCTCGTGCAGGAGGGGAGCGACTTGCGTGCGCTGCTTGCTTGTGCAGCCCCAGACTGGCAGCTCCCCAGCAGACCTTACTTTGCCCGCAAGGCCATTCCTGCACTGCACCGCTTTGTGATGGCCAATGTGGAGCGAGGGCTGGAGCACGCGGTTGGTGAAAGGGTCCACGTCACCATGGACTCCTGGAGCAGCCGCTTCGGGACAGGCTGCTACCTGTCCTTCACTGTCCACTGGGTCAGCTTGGTGGAAGGGGGTGAGGATGGGAGAGCAGCAGCGGGCACAGCAGCAGCAGGAACACAGTGGGTGGTGCCACCCCGCAGGGTCAGGGTAACTGCAGCAGGTTCCTCCGATCCTCTGCCATCCTCCGGCACACCTGGCCAAACCCCCCGCCTCAGCAGCAGCGTGAAGGCCCACCACTGCCAAGCGCTGCTGCAGTTGATCAGCCTTGGGAAGACCAAACTGACGGCAACCCATGTGTTGGCCAAACTCCAGGAGCAGGAGAGGATTTGGCTGACCCCCAGAGGCCTCAGAGTCGGAGAGGTGGTGGCCGACAATGGGACCAATCTGGTTGCCGCAATTGACAGGGGAAACCTGACCCACATCCCCTGTCTTGCCCACGTGCTGAACCTGGTGGTGCAGAAGTTCTTGCGCACCTACCAGGGGATGGGCGAACTGCTGGAAACGGCAAGGAACGTTGTGCGTCACTTCCGGCGCTCGGCTGCAGCCTGTACGAGCCTGGAAGACGTGCAAAAGGAGCTGGAGCTGCCACGCCATCAGCTGATCCTTGACGTTCCAACTAGCTGGAACTCCACCCTGGCGATGTTGGAGCGGCTGGTTGAACAGAAGCACGCTGTCAACCAGTACCTTGCCCAGGCCACTGTTTCCGCCGCTCAGAGAAGGGACAAGACCAGCAACATCCCGTCCATCATCCCCGATGATGACTGGAGGCACATGCAGCAGGTGTGCTTAGTGCTGGCTCCCTTTCTGCAGGCCACTAACATGGTGAGCAGGGACCATGCTATGGTCTGCGAGTGGGTGCCCCTGGTTTGTCTGCTGAACAGGGCCCTCGATGCTTTGCTGGAACAGGGAGCGGCAGCCTTGGACCAGCAGGAGCGGCAAGCAGCTGCACAGTCCACCTCTGAGGGGGAGGAGGAGGAGGAATTGGTGGAGGTCCCTGACCTTGCTGCTGATGAGGGGGATCAGCACAGCGCAGCTGAGTTGGTGCGGGGGTGGAGAGAGGATGAGGCGGCAGAGGAGGAGGATGAGGACAGCACTGCCGTCGATGTGCCAGCACACGTGGCCCGCCTCTTCCCAATGGCAGCGCACATGCTGACGTGCCTGCGCAAGGACCCCAGGGTGATCCAGATGAAGCAGAGGGAGGACATCTGGATCAGCATGATGTTGGACCCACGCCTCAAGGGGAAGTTGAGCCAGTTCCTGCCGCCTGCAGGAGGAGACCCAGCGCAACAAATAAGGAGCTTGCAGCAGGCCCTTGTTGAGCGCATGGAGGAAGCCTTCCCCCAGCCTTCCACCCCCACTGTCCAGCCAGCACAGAGGCAGCAGCAGGTGCCTGCATCCAGCAGCAAGCGCCCCACAGACCTGCTGTCTCTCAGCAACGAGCTCTACAGGACTGTAGAGGCTCCGGCAGCAGTGACTAGAGAGGAGGTGCATGCAGCAGCATCCTCCTCCGGTCACAGCCAGCGCCTGACCCGCATGGTGGCTGACTACATGGGGTCCTACAGCGGGCTTGACAGCAATGCCCCTGTTGATCCCATGGAGTATTGGGTCAAGCGCCTGGAGATCTGGAGCGAGCTGGCGCAGTACGCCCTGGAAGTGCTGTCCTGCCCCCCTTCCAGCGTGCTGTCCGAGCGCTGCTTCAGTGCAGCTGGTGGCGTGGTCACCGAGAAACGCTCATGTCTGTCTCACAAGTCTGTGGACAGACTGACGTTTCTCAAGATGAACCAGGCGTGGGTGAAAGGCGAGTTCCTGGCCCCTGTTGTCGGCGAGAGGGGGACATGAACTGGCTGCCGGAAGAACCATCATTAATGTGCCTTACCACCCTTTACCACCTCCTGGCTCCTGCTCACTAAGCCAGCCTGGTTCACTTTGACTATTACGTTGCCTGCAGCCACACATTTTACATCTACAGTGGGCTGCTGTGTACTGCCCTTCTGCTGTCTGTCTGTCTGTGTTTCCCACTGCCAGGGTACACAGATTTACCTTCTGCTGCCACTCTGCCACCAGCTATTACGTCAAACAATAGCTATATCTGTGTAATTTGCTGTGAAAACAAAACAAAAAAACCATTTTAAAAAAAAAAAAGGTTTAATTTTTCTGAGGTGCCCGGGTTGAAAACTGTGTTGTCCCAGTTGTGTATTGGACACGATGTGGGCTGCACGACCGCTGTCTGGGACCTCCTGTTGTGTTTATTTACAGCCCTGGTATCACCGCTAGGTACCAGGGCTATTATGTCACGCTGCCTGCCTCATTGACTGCCTGCTGCCACACACTCATCCTCCTCCTCCTGCTGCTGAATTTACCTCCTGCTGTCTGTGTGTTTCCACTGCCAGGAAGCACATACAATGGCGCTTCCACCATGCGCCACCAGCTATTTGTTACGCTCAAAAATAGCTGCATTTCTTTAAAAAAACAAAAAAAATATATATACTTTTTATTAATACTTTGTGATATTATTTTTAGAGGTGTCCGGGTTGAAAACTGTGTTGTCCCAGTTGTGTATTGGACATGATGTGGGCTTCACGACCGCTGTCTGGAACCTCATGCTGTGTATTTACGGCCTGGTACCACCGCTAGGTACCACACAGCCTATTATGTCTCGCTGCCTGCCTCATTGACTGCCTGCTGCCACACAATCATCCTCCTCCTCCTGCTGCTGCTGCTGAATTTACCTCCTGCTGTCTGTGTGTTTCCACTGCCAGGGAGCACATACAATGGCGCTTCCAACATGCGTGCGCCACCAGCTATTTATTACGCTCAAAAATAGCAGCATTTCTTTAAAAAAATATATATATAAAAGAGAAATAAGTGAAGAAGAAGAAGACGATATAGAAGAAGAAGAAGATATAGAAAAAGAAGAAGAAGAAGAAGAAGAAGATATAGAAAAAGAAGAAGACGAAATAGAAAAATAATAATAATAAGAAGAGGATATAGAAAAAGAAGATATAGAAAAAGAAGATATAGAAGAAGAAGATGAAGAAGAAGAAGATGAAGAAAAAGAAGATGAAGAAGAAGAAGAAGATGATGATGAAGAAGAAGATGATGATGATGAAGAAGAAGATGATGAAGAAGAAGAAGAAGAAGATGAAGAAGAAGAAGATGAAGAAGAAGAAGATGAAGAAGAAGAAGAAGAAGAAGATGAAGATGAAGAAGAAAAAGATAAAGATGAAGAAGAAGAAGACGATATAGAAGAAGAAGAAGAAGATATAGAAGAAGAAGATAATAAAGAAGAATAAGATATAGAAGATAAAGAAGAAGAAGAAGAAGAAGTATATACACTACTGAACAGAATTTTGGACACAACTTCTCTTCTCTTTCCACCTTTTTTTTTTTTTAAAGGAACATCCCCACATAATCACTTGCTGTTGTTACTTGGAAAAAAAGATGTTTCTTGCATCATTCACCCTCAAAACAAGTGTTGGAAGCTATTTAAAGAGAATCTGTATTGTTAAAATCGCACAAAAGTAAACATACCAGTGCGTTAGGGGACATCTCCTATTACCCTCTGTCACAATTTCACCGCTCCTCGCCGCATAAAATTGGTTAAAAACAGTTTTTAAAAGTTTGTTTATAAACAAACAAAATGGCCACCAAAACAGGAAGTAGATTGATGTACAGTATGTCCACACATAGAAAATACATCCATACACAAGCAGGCTGTATACAGCCTTCCTTTTGAATCTCAAGAGATCATTTGTGCGTTTCTTTCCCCCTGCAGCTATCTTCAACTGAAGTGTCAGGCTGTTTCATCCTGCAGAGTGCAGACAGCTCTGCCTGTATGTAATTCCTCAGTATGTGAAAGCCCAGCCAGCTCAGAGGAGGATTTATCCAGCTTGTAAAAGATAAGAGAGAAGAGAGAAGCTGCCCTACTCTAAATAATACACAGGCAGTGTGCATAGAGGGGCCTGGAGGGGGGAGATGCATCACAGAACCACAACACTGAAGAACTTGGCAGCCTTCCAGACACAGGCTGACAAGTCTGACAAGAGAGAGATACATTGATTTATTACAGAGATGGTGATAGTAGAACATGCTGCAGTAAGCCAGAACACATTAGAATAGCTTTTGGAACTTGTAGGATGATAAAAAACAGGATGCAATTTTTGTTACGGAGTCTCTTTAAGGCCTATTCGAATAGTCAGCTCGAATAATGAGCTCGAATACCGACTCAAATAGTGAGCTCGAAGTCCGAGGTCGAATCGAATAGTAAAAAATATTCGACTCGAATATTCGACCGAATTCAAATAATTTACTATTCGAATTCGACCTAACTCGAATAATAAAAAGGGGTATCCGAGCATCACTGATCTGTAGTCAAATATTAGAATTTGTACTGCTAAATAATAGATAATAATTTACTAATAATTTCAGGTACCCAAATATTCGGCCTCCCTTTTTGCAGTTCGCAGCATGCACACGTAAAGTACAACTCCGGGCCAAATGTAAAACAAAAGTCAAGTTGCACCCAAATATGTCTAAGATATCACCATATACTTGTGTATTGTGTTTGTTAGTATGTCTTACAAATAAAGCTCTGATCAAAAATGCAATATTTAAGCAATACTAACTTTACCTTTGTTTTAAAATATAACTGCGCAACTGTTTGCCGAAATAAAGGACTCATCACAACTTTCATATTTTATAAATAATAATTATTTATAAATAATATTGATTTACAGGAGGACAATAAGCAGCAGTGTCGTAGCCACAGACCTCAGTGCCTTCCCCCCCCCCCACACACACACACACACACACTGACAGCAGACAGCACCAGCAGACAGCTTGATACACGCTGGCCCCGCACATGAACGTTCCCAATCTTTGCCTCTGAGGAAGCTTTTTTAGCGAAACAGCTGTCAGGCATCCCCTCACCCCCACTGCACCCCGCGTGTCAGTACACCGTGGATTAAAAGGTATTTCTATTTTTTCAACTGTGCCTCCACTTTTTCTTCATTGTCAATTGCTCAAGTGTATGCTCTGGAGAGCACGTTGATCATGGAGTACGCAATCCGGTGAATCCAGTGCCCACCCACCCACACCTGGTGCCAGTCTGTCTCTCCCTTATACAAGGTTACACAATCTTATCGCTGAGATCCTCAATCAGTGCAAGGAGGGGGGCAACCCCCAGCCCAGCCGCATTCCTTATGGCCCATACTCACGGGCTACTTTTGCTGCCTGTCGCTAGCACACGGGAGCGTGTGCATGACAGTTCGGCGACAACTCGTCGCCAAGTCCCTCTGCATACACACGCAGAAGTGGGACTAGGGATGCGACGGAAGCTGTCGCCGACGTTCCTCCCCGTGCCGGAAACTCAATGCTCCGGCTATTAAGTTGCTGTCGATAGTCCGCATACACACGCGGAGTAGCGACAGATGCGGCAAAGTTGCGGCTGCAACTGTCGCCATGCGATTGACGGCCGCCAATCGCCTGGCGACAGCAGCAACGAGCGACGGTTCGGGGTGCGCGCGCCATACTCACGGCCCGGGCGACCTTTCGCCGCAACACGCACGCGCCACGTGGTTGCGGCGACAATTGTAGCCCGTGAGTATGGGCCATAACAGAGAGACGTCACCAAACAGCTGGCTAAAGTACTGTTTTCCCTCTGGATATCAGAGTACAACCCCCAGCACAGCCACAACTTCAAGGTGATCCCTGCTCATGGTCATACTTCACTGCTCTGTCCTTCATTCCTATCATCCTCATCCCTCACTGCTCTTTCCTCCTCATCCTCCTGCTTCACTGCTCTCTATTGCCATGGCACGACTTAGTGATTCAGGCTGCGTATTTGCTGCTCAATGGGAGCTGGGCCAAATCGGAAATGGCCGTAACACCTAGTGAAAAACAGCCCTTATCCTTAAAAAAACATTCTGAATTCTGATCCCTGCATCATGTCACTAACTGTTCTTAGGATCTAACACTCTAATCATCCTTAGTGAAATGAGACAGTGATCAGAGCGTAAAAATTCTAAAGATTGTTAGTGACATGATTCAGGGATTAGAGTTCAGAATATTTTTACTTGGGGGTGTGGCCTGTGTTGAAGGGCGGGGTTTAGGGCGCCAGAGCGCCTGTGCCTATGGGCTCCTGAGTTGTAAATCCGGCCCTGGGTAGGACATTATACTATGACTATGGTAGGATTAGAGTGTGAGCACCTGAGGACAGTCAGTGACATGACTATGTACTCTGTAATGTGCTGCAGAAGATGTCAGTGCTATATAAATACATAATAATAATATGGTAGGACATTAGACTATGACTATGGTAGGATTAGAGTGTGAGCTCCTCTGAGGACAGTCAGTGACATGACTATGTACTCTGTAATGTGCTGCAGAAGATGTCAGTGCTATATAAATACATAATAATAATATGGTAGGACATTAGACTATGACTATGGTAGGATTAGAGTGTGAGCTCCTCTGAGGACAGTCAGTGACATGACTATGTACTCTGTAATGTGCTGCAGAAGATGTCAGTGCTATATAAATACATAATATATGATAGGACATTAGACTATGACTATGGTAGGATTAGAGTGTGAGCTCCTCTGAGGACAGTCAGTGACATGACTATGTACTCAGTAATGTGCTGCAGAAGATGTCAGCGCTATATAAATATATAATAATAATATGGTAGGACATTAGACTATTTAATGACACAAGCAATTGGGCAGCACCAGTTCAATCAATTACCAGCTCATTGAAAAATTCTCAATTAATAATGCCTAGTGCGTGCAGAAAAGGATTCTAAACTATACATAATTTGCAAAAACAAAGATGAATCCTGAAGGACCGCACCACACAACCATCTAAGTAAATAATTAATGAGCTTTATTGTACTATAATTACACAATCCATTAAAAACAATTAAAACAATGGGCCCCAGGTGGACACAATATAACACAGCCAATGGCTACAGTTAATGATACTCAAAAATAATATAATGGTTAAATGATCAAATTATCAAATGAATACAGCCCATCCCCCTTTCTCACAACCACAATAGTTCGTCGGTAAAAATCAAGATGAGATGAAAAAGGATAAGAAAGTGACATGTGCAAAGTGCATATGAAAAACAGACTAGAATAGTCAGGATGTTAAAGTGCTAGAGTGATGAAAGCCACACTAGTGGTAAAAGTACCCCGAACATGAGTGTTGTAGTGGCAGAAAAACGGAAAACATGCATGAAAAACCGGTGAAGATGGTCCACCGGACCAATGAGCAAAGTGTACCAAAGAGGACTCACCAAGATCGAGAACTGGAGGAGAAGGGGATGTGTCCGCCTGGGAGAAAGAGCCTTCGCGATTCGCCGCCTAAAGCGGCTTCTACCGGGCATAGTATACGCCTCTCCATCCCCCGTATAAATAGGAAATGCGTCAGCGGAAGGGGCGGGTCAAGTCAGTCAATGCGTACGTGGCCACGTACGCTGGGACGCAAAAGTCGCGCTCTCTTGGAGCGCACCTTCCGTCCCATAGACAGCCCAGTCACGTCGGGAGGAGGCGTGATTTTAGCAACTATAGTAAACGAATAGGGTCTCATAAGTGCAATTGTACCAATCCATAAGTGGGAGAAAAAAAGACTGGAAAAATAGAAAAGAAATGACCAATCAACGTACATAGTCTTATTGGAAAAGCAATGCATAGGCAAACACGGATGATGATATATATATACATATAAACACAGGTGTATTTCTTGCGAATAAGGAAATATTACATTTCAAATGACTACCCAATCCACAACTAACGGAGGTGTATATATATGTGGACAGACAATCATCTCAAGTGCAGAGAACACACAAGCAAATGGGTATCACTGCACCAGAGAATACAATTTATAAAGTACAAATCTAACTCCTGCATCAACCTATATATACATAAAGGATCTCTATCTAGTACGCCGAGGACATCTAGTGGTCATATGTACGACAAAATACATCAACTAATAGGACAGGACTCCCCAGTATCAAATGAAGCTCTCTGAAGCAACAAACAAACGATCAGATAACTGATTTGATTGTATAGACGGATCCATTACATCAAAGTGATTGTAGAGAGGTTTCCACAGTAAACTTGGTTCCAGAGTCAAATAAGATCTCAGTTTGTACCGAAACTCTAAAACAGAGAGAAAGGAAGAAGGAGGGGGAGGGGATAAAGGGATAAAAAACAGATGTTAATATCACTATCATTGGGTGAGCACTCACCACTAAAACGTCCTTGCAAAAATAAACAGCATTGGTGCCATACCATAGACCACAACCAGAACATGTCCAGTGGGAACAACACACCCAATGCACGCGTTGCCCCCTGGGGTCACTCACCAAGCTCCCAAAGTGGCCTTTACTAATGTCTGCTACACTGTCATGCGTAAAGGAATGGACTGTATATGCACATGGAGGTGTCAACTCACAAAACACCCCCGAGTGTGATAAACAACATGCCCAATAACTTAATGATAACAAAGAGCAAGGCACAATGTGGAGGGACAGTGGAAGATAAACCAAAACCCAGTTGTGACAGAAAGTCCATAAAACACACCCACATGCTCCCCATCAGTGCAGGTATCCCAGGAAAGTGAAATCATCATTTAGACCCACCGGAGTTCTGGTTTCTAGTTCATAGATCCACCGGGTTTCTTGTCGGAGCAATGCCTGAGTAATATCACCACCCCTGGAAGACAAAGTGACATGTGTTAATCCATAGGACATTAGACTATGACTATGGTAGGATTAGAGTGTAAGCTCCTCTGAGGACAGTCAGTGACATGACTATGTACTCTGTATAGTGCTGCAGATGATGTCAGTGCTATATAAATACATAATAATAATATGGTAGGACATTAGACTATGACTATGGTAGGATTAGAGTGTGAGCTACTCTGAGGACAGTCAGTGACATGACTATGTACTCTGTAATGTGCTGCAGATGATGTCAGTGCTATATAAATACATAATATTAATATGGCAGGACATTAGACTATGACTATGGTAGGATTAGAGTGTGAGCTCCTCTGAGGACAGTCAGTGACATGACTATGTACTCTGTATAGTGCTGCAGAAGATGTCAGTGCTGTATAAATACATAATAATAATATGGTAGGACATTAGGCTATGACTATGGTAGGATTAGAGTGTGCGCTCCTCTGAGGACAGTCAGTGACATGACTATGTACTCTGTACAGTGCTGCAGAAGATGTCAGTGCTTTATAAATACATAATAATAATATGGTAGGACATTAGACTATGACTATGGTAGGATTAGAGTGTGAGCTCCTCTGAGGACAGTCAGTAACATGACTATGTACTCTGTAATGTGCTGCAGAAGATGTCAGTGCTTTATAAATACATAATAATAATATGATAGGACATTAGACTATGACTATGGTAGGATTAGAGTGTGAGCTCCTCTGAGGACAGTCAGTAACATGACTATGTACTCTGTAATGTGCTGCAGAAGATGTCAGTGCTATATAAATACATAATAATAATATGGTAGGACATTAGACTATGACTATGGTAGGATTAGATTGTGAGCTCCTCTGAGGACAGTCAGTGACATGACTATGTACTCTGTATAGTGCTGCAGAAGATGTCAGTGCTGTATAAATACATAATAATAATATGGTAGGACATTAGGCTATGACTATGGTAGGATTAGAGTGTGAGCTCCTCTGAGGACAGTCAGTGACATGACTATGTACTCTGTAATGTGCTGCAGAAGATGTCAGTGCTTTATAAATACATAATAATAATATGGTAGGACATTAGACTATGACTATGGTAGGATTAGAGTGTGAGCTCCTCTGAGGACAGTCAGTAACATGACTATGTACTCTGTAATGTGCTGCAGAAGATGTCAGTGCTATATAAATACATAATAATAATATGGTAGGACATTAGACTATGACTATGGTAGGATTAGATTGTGAGCTCCTCTGAGGACAGTCAGTGACATGACTATGTACTCTGTAATGTGCTGCAGAAGATGTCAGTGCTATATAAATACATAATAATAATATGGTAGGACATTAGACTATGACTATGGTAGGATTAGATTGTGAGCTCCTCTGAGGACAGTCAGTGGCATGACTATGTACTCTGTAATGTGCTGCAGGAGATGTCAGTGCTATATAAATACATAATAATAATATGGTAGGACATTAGACTATGACTATGGTAGGATTAGAGTGTGAGCTCCTCTGAGGACAGTCAGTGACATGACTATGTACTCTGTAATGTGCTGCAGAAGATGTCAGTGCTATACAAATACATAATAATAATATGGTAGGACATTACACTATGACTATGGTAGGATTAGAGTGTGAGCTCCTCTGAGGACAGTCAGTGACATGACTATGTACTGTGTAATGTGCTGCAGGAGATGTCAGTGCTATATAAATACATAATAATAATATGGTAGGACATTACACTATGACTATGGTAGGATTAGAGTGTGAGCTCCTCTGAGGACAGTCAGTGACATGACTATGTACTCTGTACAGTGCTGCAGAAGATGTCAGTGCTATATAAATACATAATAATAATATGGTAGGACATTAGACTATGACTATGGTAGGATTAGAGTGTGAGCTCCTCTGAGGACAGTCAGTGACATGACTATGTACTCTGTAATGTGCTGCAGAAGATGTCACTGCTATATAAATACATAATAATAATATGGCAGGACATTAGACTATGACTATGGTAGGATTAGACTGTGAGCTCCTCTGAGGACAGTCAGTGACATGACTATGTACTCTGTATAGTGCTGCAGATGATGTCAGTGCTATATAAATACATAATAATAATATGGTAGGACATTAGACTATGACTATGGTAGGATTAGAGTGTGAGCTACTCTGAGGACAGTCAGTGACATGACTATGTACTCTGTAATGTGCTGCAGATGATGTCAGTGCTATATAAATACATAATATTAATATGGCAGGACATTAGACTATGACTATGGTAGGATTAGAGTGTGAGCTACTCTGAGGACAGTCAGTGACATGACTATGTACTCTGTAATGTGCTGCAGATGATGTCAGTGCTATATAAATACATAATAATAATATGGTAGGACATTAGACTATGACTATGGTAGGATTAGAGTGTGAGCTACTCTGAGGACAGTCAGTGACATGACTATGTACTCTGTAATGTGCTGCAGATGATGTCAGTGCTATATAAATACATAATATTAATATGGCAGGACATTAGACTATGACTATGGTAGGATTAGAGTGTGAGCTCCTCTGAGGACAGTCAGTGACATGACTATGTACTCTGTATAGTGCTGCAGAAGATGTCAGTGCTGTATAAATACATAATAATAATATGGTAGGACATTAGGCTATGACTATGGTAGGATTAGAGTGTGAGCTCCTCTGAGGACAGTCAGTGACATGACTATGTACTCTGTACAGTGCTGCAGAAGATGTCAGTGCTTTATAAATACATAATAATAATATGGTAGGACATTAGACTATGACTATGGTAGGATTAGAGTGTGAGCTCCTCTGAGGACAGTCAGTAACATGACTATGTACTCTGTAATGTGCTGCAGAAGATGTCAGTGCTTTATAAATACATAATAATAATATGATAGGACATTAGACTATGACTATGGTAGGATTAGAGTGTGAGCTCCTCTGAGGACAGTCAGTAACATGACTATGTACTCTGTAATGTGCTGCAGAAGATGTCAGTGCTATATAAATACATAATAATAATATGGTAGGACATTAGACTATGACTATGGTAGGATTAGATTGTGAGCTCCTCTGAGGACAGTCAGTGACATGACTATGTACTCTGTATAGTGCTGCAGAAGATGTCAGTGCTGTATAAATACATAATAATAATATGGTAGGACATTAGGCTATGACTATGGTAGGATTAGAGTGTGAGCTCCTCTGAGGACAGTCAGTGACATGACTATGTACTCTGTAATGTGCTGCAGAAGATGTCAGTGCTTTATAAATACATAATAATAATATGGTAGGACATTAGACTATGACTATGGTAGGATTAGAGTGTGAGCTCCTCTGAGGACAGTCAGTAACATGACTATGTACTCTGTAATGTGCTGCAGAAGATGTCAGTGCTATATAAATACATAATAATAATATGGTAGGACATTAGACTATGACTATGGTAGGATTAGATTGTGAGCTCCTCTGAGGACAGTCAGTGACATGACTATGTACTCTGTAATGTGCTGCAGAAGATGTCAGTGCTATATAAATACATAATAATAATATGGTAGGACATTAGACTATGACTATGGTAGGATTAGATTGTGAGCTCCTCTGAGGACAGTCAGTGGCATGACTATGTACTCTGTAATGTGCTGCAGGAGATGTCAGTGCTATATAAATACATAATAATAATATGGTAGGACATTAGACTATGACTATGGTAGGATTAGAGTGTGAGCTCCTCTGAGGACAGTCAGTGACATGACTATGTACTCTGTAATGTGCTGCAGAAGATGTCAGTGCTATACAAATACATAATAATAATATGGTAGGACATTACACTATGACTATGGTAGGATTAGAGTGTGAGCTCCTCTGAGGACAGTCAGTGACATGACTATGTACTGTGTAATGTGCTGCAGGAGATGTCAGTGCTATATAAATACATAATAATAATATGGTAGGACATTACACTATGACTATGGTAGGATTAGAGTGTGAGCTCCTCTGAGGACAGTCAGTGACATGACTATGTACTCTGTACAGTGCTGCAGAAGATGTCAGTGCTATATAAATACATAATAATAATATGGTAGGACATTAGACTATGACTATGGTAGGATTAGAGTGTGAGCTCCTCTGAGGACAGTCAGTGACATGACTATGTACTCTGTAATGTGCTGCAGAAGATGTCACTGCTATATAAATACATAATAATAATATGGCAGGACATTAGACTATGACTATGGTAGGATTAGACTGTGAGCTCCTCTGAGGACAGTCAGTGACATGACTATGTAGTGTACTCTGTAATGTGCTGCAGGAGATGTCAGTGCTATATAAATACATAATAATATGGGAGGACATTAGACTATGGCTATGGTAGGATTAGATTGAGAGCTCCTCTGAGGACAGTCAGTGACATGACTATGTACTCTGTAATGTGCTGCAGGAGATGTCAGTGCTATATAAATACATAATAATAATATGGTAGGATATTAGACTATGACTATGGTACGATTAGAAAGACTGCAGAAGATGTCACTGCTATATAAATACATAATAATAATATGGTAGGACATTAGACTATGACTATGGTAGGATTAGATTGAGAGCTCCTCTGAGGACAGTCAGTGACATGACTATGTACTCTGTAATGTGCTGCAGAAGATGTCAGTGCTATATAAATACATAATAATAATATGGTAGGATATTAGACTATGACTATGGTACGATTAGAAAGACTGCAGAAGATGTCACTGCTATATAAATACATAATAAATAATAAAAAAATATACATAGCTCATTAATGAGTGCATGTCTTTTACAGCAGATGAAGGAAACTTTGTGAAAGATGATGAAGACAGTCTTGGTATTCCGTATGACTATAGCTCGGTGATGCACTATGGAAGGTAAGCCAATGCTTGTTACATACATCTGCGTTGCATTGATAGATATAACTAGTAGAAGAACTTTAAAGAGAATCTGTAACCTATAAACCTCACATAAATAAACACACCAGACTGTAGGTTTTCATCTCCTGTCCCCCTCTGTCACATTTTTGCTGCTCCCCACCAGGATCCTGGACCAAAAAAAGCAGTTTTATAAATGTTTTTGTAAACAAAAAATATGGCTGCCAAACAGGAAGTTCATCATAATATTGCATGTTCCTGTAAACTGCATTACAGTTTCCATGAAAGGTTATATTATTGAGCAATACATTCAGCCATTAGAGTTTATTTCATAGTTTAGAAGAAGTTTTACCTTGTAAAGAATGCTGCAATCTTTAGTAGTGATTACTGATAGCAGGTCCGTGTCTGCATTCTGCAATAGTCTATGAGCTATGCTTCTCACAACTATCAGCTTTTATCAGTAGATGATACTGAGTTACTGAGAGCAGGGAATGTGTGAGCTCTGCTTTTCACAGTTTTCAGTGTGTGAGAGACTCAAAGAGACTCAGAGCAGGGCTATCAGTGTAACCCCCTCCTGTCTGTAAACAATTACAGCCACTTCCTCTTTGGGCCGACAAGCCTGGCAAAGGAGAGAAATTTTTATTTATTACAGCAATGGAGCAACTAAAATGGCTGCAGAAAGCCAGAGTACTTTAGAATAGATATAGGAACTTGTAGGATAGTAAAAAAGAAGGCTGACATTTTTGTTACAGAGTCTCTTCAAGGCCACTTAAAGGATACCTTAGCCCTTTTCAAAGTTTAAAATGAGGGGAGCAGGCCTGTATAGGAGGCTGTCCTCTAGGGATGGTCGCTGGATTCCGCGGAATTAAGATTTCCGCGATTCCGGACGGATCTTGGTGATTACGTTCTGACGGAATGGAATTGCTATATCACTATGGCAGAATTTCCACGGAAAAATTTGGAATTCCGCGGAATGCAATTCTTTTTTGCCACCAAACGAATTTCTACTCGACAGGCTTCCATATTCCCCCTCTTCCTCTCCTTCTCCTCCTTGGAGGATCTTGTCTTCCAGGGAATTGTAGGATTTCAAAAGCCAGCTCACATAGATTGGCGAGGAATCGACCCCAGGTCTAGTGATTGGAAGGCAGCTCTCCTCACCGCTATACCACCACCAACACTACATGCTGAAGCCAGCCTAGCATGTACCATTATGATATATCCAAGAGAAAAATGAGCTTGCTTAGGGATTTGTAGGATGTGAAAAGCCAACTCACATACATTGGCCAGGAATCGAACCCAGGCCTCCCGCATGGTAGGCTGCTATCCTAACCATTATACCACCAACACAACACACTACAATGCGACATGCTGAAGCCAGCCTAGCATGTAACATTGTGATATATCCAAGAGAAAAATTAGCTTGCATAGGGATTTGTAGGATGTCAAAAGCCAACTCACATACATTGGCCAGGAATCGAACCCAGGCCTACCACTTGGTAGGCAGCTATCCACGCCACTATACCACCAATACTACTTACTCCCACCTCCAAAAGACACACATACATCCCCATAAAATCATTCAACAGCAACTGCGTGCACAGTCTTTGTGGTACACAGTCTCTGTGGGACAATCGGTTAGCGCGTTTGGCTGTTAACCAGAAGGTTGGTGGTTCAACCCCACCCAGTCATGGCCTTGCCTTTTGTGTTCAACAGTTGTCTGCAGAGAACCCCAGATAGCCATGTAGATTCATATCTCCCTCTCTCTCTCTCTCTCTAGTAGGGTTGGTCACAAATTTCCGCAGAATTGTATTTTCCAGAATTTTGGGCGGAAATTCCGAAATTGCCTGTGAAATTCTACCCGTATCCGTTGATGGTTTTAAGCTGAAAATTCAGTTCAATGGGGGAGAGAGAGAGAGAAAATTTTTCTCTTGGGTATATCACAATGGTACATGCTAGGCTGACTTCAGCATGTAGCATTGTAGTGTGTTGTGTTGGTGGTATAATGGTTAGGATAGCAGCCTACCAAGCGGTAGGCCTGGGTTCGATTCCTGGCCAATGTATGTGAGTTGGCTTTTGACATCCTACAAATCCCTAAGCAAGCTCATTTTTCTCTTGGATATATCACAATAGTACATGCTAGGCTGGCTTCACCATGTAGTGTTGGTGGTGGTTAGTGTTGGGCGAACAGTGTTCGCCACTGTTCGGGTTCTGCAGAACATCACCCTGTTCGGGTGATGTTCGAGTTCGGCCGAACACCTGACGGTGCTCGGCCAAACCGTTCGGCCACATGGCCGAACTAAGAGCGCATGGCCGAACGTTCCCCGAACGTTCGGCTAGCGCTGTGATTAGCCGAACGGGTCACGTGGTTCGGACCCGAACGCGCTCTGATTGGCCGAACGGTCACGTGGTTCGGGTAAATAAATACCCGAACCACGTCATATCTCCGCCATTTGTCTGTGGGTTTAGCTTTGGGTAGGCAGGCAGGGTAGTTCGCGCTCCAGCCACGCTAGCCAGGGTCCCCCCCAGTCATTGTGTGTCGCAGCTGGGAACAGTAGTACACCGCTCGCTCAGCCACACTATATATAGCATTGTTTACTGCCACTGTGTACCTCGCTCAGCCACACTATATAGCATTCTGTGTACTGTTCTGTGTCTGCTGGGAACAGTAGTACACCGCTCGTTCAGCCACACTATATAGCATTCTGTGTACTGTTCTGTGTCTGCTGGGAACAGTAGTACACCGCTCGTTCAGCCACACTATATAGCATTCTGTGTACTGTTCTGTGTCTGCTGGGAACAGTAGTACACCGCTCGTTCAGCCACACTATATAGCATTCTGTGTACTGTTCTGTGTCTGCTGGGAACAGTAGTACACCGCTCGTTCAGCCACACTATATAGCATTCTGTGTACTGTTCTGTGTCTGCTGGGAATAGTGGTACACCGCTCGTTCAGCCACACTATATAGCATTCTGTGTACTGTTCTGTGTCTGCTGGGAACAGTAGTACACCGCTCGTTCAGCCACACTATATAGCATTCTGTGTACTGTTCTGTGTCTGCTGGGAACAGTAGTACACCGCTCGTTCAGCCACACTATATAGCATTCTGTGTACTGTTCTGTGTCTGCTGGGAATAGTGGTACACCGCTCGTTCAGCCACACTATATAGCATTCTGTGTACTGTTCTGTGTCTGCTGGGAACAGTAGTACACCGCTCGTTCAGCCACACTATATAGCATTCTGTGTACTGTTCTGTGTCTGCTGGGAACAGTAGTACACCGCTCGTTCAGCCACACTATATAGCATTCTGTGTACTGTTCTGTGTCTGCTGGGAACAGTAGTACACCGCTCGTTCAGCCACACTATATAGCATTCTGTGTACTGTTCTGTGTCTGCTGGGAATAGTGGTACACCGCTCGTTCAGCCACACTATATAGCATTCTGTGTACTGTTCTGTGTCTGCTGGGAATAGTGGTACACCGCTCGTTCAGCCACACTATATAG
Source organism: Hyperolius riggenbachi (assembly GCF_040937935.1). Lineage (NCBI taxonomy): Eukaryota > Metazoa > Chordata > Amphibia > Anura > Hyperoliidae > Hyperolius > Hyperolius riggenbachi. The sequence continues at coordinate 241,288,866 of NC_090656.1, forward strand.
CATTCTGTGTACTGTTCTGTGTCTGCTGGGAACAGTAGTACACCGCTCGTTCAGCCACACTATATAGCATTCTGTGTACTGTTCTGTGTCTGCTGGGAACATTAGTACACCGCTCGTTCAGCCACACTATATAGCATTCTGTGTACTGTTCTGTGTCTGCTGGGAATAGTGGTACACCGCTCGTTCAGCCACACTATATAGCATTCTGTGTACTGTTCTGTGTCTGCTGGGAACAGTAGTACACCGCTCGTTCAGCCACACTATATAGCATTCTGTGTACTGTTCTGTGTCTGCTGGGAATAGTGGTACACCGCTCGTTCAGCCACACTATATAGCATTCTGTGTACTGTTCTGTGTCTGCTGGGAACAGTAGTACACCGCTCGTTCAGCCACACTATATAGCATTCTGTGTACTGTTCTGTGTCTGCTGGGAATAGTGGTACACCGCTCGTTCAGCCACACTATATAGCATTCTGTGTACTGTTCTGTGTCTGCTGGGAACAGTAGTACACCGCTCGTTCAGCCACACTATATAGCATTCTGTGTACTGTTCTGTGTCTGCTGGGAACAGTAGTACACCGCTCGTTCAGCCACACTATATAGCATTCTGTGTACTGTTCTGTGTCTGCTGGGAATAGTGGTACACCGCTCGTTCAGCCACACTATATAGCATTCTGTGTACTGTTCTGTGTCTGCTGGGAACAGTAGTACACCGCTCGTTCAGCCACACTATATAGCATTCTGTGTACTGTTCTGTGTCTGCTGGGAACAGTAGTACACCGCTCGTTCAGCCACACTATATAGCATTCTGTGTACTGTTCTGTGTCTGCTGGGAATAGTGGTACACCGCTCGTTCAGCCACACTATATAGCATTCTGTGTACTGTTCTGTGTCTGCTGGGAACAGTAGTACACCGCTCGTTCAGCCACACTATATAGCATTCTGTGTACTGTTCTGTGTCTGCTGGGAACAGTAGTACACCGCTCGTTCAGCCACACTATATAGCATTCTGTGTACTGTTCTGTGTCTGCTGGGAATAGTGGTACACCGCTCGTTCAGCCACACTATATAGCATTCTGTGTACTGTTCTGTGTCTGCTGGGAATAGTGGTACACCGCTCGTTCAGCCACACTATATAGCATTCTGTGTACTGTTCTGTGTCTGCTGGGAACAGTAGTACACCGCTCGTTCAGCCACACTATATAGCATTCTGTGTACTGTTCTGTGTCTGCTGGGAACAGTAGTACACCGCTCGTTCAGCCACACTATATAGCATTCTGTGTACTGTTCTGTGTCTGCTGGGAATAGTGGTACACCGCTCACCCGCCACTGTATAGCATTGTGCTCTGTGTCGCTGCTGGGAATAGTGGTACACCGCTCACCCGTCACTGTATAGCATTGTGCTCTGTGTCGCTGCTGGGAATAGTGGTACTGTATAGCATTTCTGTACTGCCACTGTACTGCTGCCAGTCAGCGTGTACTGTAAGGATAAGTGAAATGAGGAAGAAATCCGGTGAAAGAGGGAGGGGCAAGGGAAGAGGTGTTTCCCCTGACGGTTCACGTACAGGCCACAGGGGAGCACCCAAGAAAACCCACTCAATACCGCCCATGTTGTCCAGGACAACAACCCTCACAAATCCAAAAGAACAGGACCAGATAATTACTTGGATGACCTCTCAAGCGTCCAGCAGTGGGTTAAGCAGCACCAGCACATCACGCACGAGATCCGAGTCCTCAGCCAGTTACAAGGAGCCAGTGGGCACAAAGCTGACACAACCGGCAGCGACACCACGCACACAACTGCCAGATAACCAGTCCGATGAATTACCTCAGGACACAATGGGGTATTCGCAGGAGCTATTCCCAGCCCAACAAACTTCCACCTTTCAAAGGTCAATGGAGGAACAGCCAGAAATGTTGTGCCTGGATTCACAACCGTTAACTGTGGGAAATGCACCGCGCACTGAAATACAAGGCGAGTCCGAAGAGGACTCGGAAACCCAAATCCCAGAGCAATTTGGGCAGGAGGGGTTGCAATTGCAGGAGGTCGGCCGACAAGATCTGGAAGACGACGTTGGAGTGTGCTGCGCAGAGGTTGTTGTGGGGAGCTCTACTCCACGGCGGCGGCCCACAATGACATATGACGAGTTTGAGGAGATGGAAGAGGAGGGTATGGACAATGTGGACAGAGACCCAGATTTTGTTTGTGAACGAGAACATCGCCGTCGTAGCAGCAGCACAGATGAGTCTGTTGAAGAACCCACTGCTGCACGAGCTCGCCTTGTGCCACAAGGTAGGCGGCGCGCAATTTCAGGCACCACAAGCGTGGAAGTTCAAGTGAGAGGCAAAAGAGGAGCAAACAGAAATCGCCAGCAAGGAGGCAGGTGCTCCAAAGTCTGGGCTTTCTTTGAAGACTGCACTGAGGATGTTACCATGGCGATTTGCAAGGTGTGCAAGACCCGCCTGAGCAGGGGGAAAAGTATTAACAACCTCTCCACCACCAGCATGAGCCGTCACATGCTATCCAAACATCCCACTCTTTGGGCAAACGCGTCAGGACAGGGTACCAGAAACAACACTGCCTCCCTTGGGTTCACCAGACCCGCCTCAGCAGCAGCAGTAGCCCAGCCATTGCGTGGTTCACAACATTCACAAACATCAGACGACGCTGACACTGTCACTTTCCGGAGTAGTGCTCTTGAGGTCTCCCAGTGTTCTTCAAACACAACAACCAACAGCCCTTCCGTGTGCAGCGCTACGGTTCAGTTGTCTGTGTCGGAGATGTTTGAGCGCAAGAGGAAATTGCCAGCAAATGACCCCCGGGCCGTGGCAGTAACAGCCAGCATAGCCAAGCTTCTGGCCTGCGAAATGCTGCCATATCGATTGGTGGAGACAAACAGTTTAAAGGGCATGATGTCAGTGGCCATCCCACGTTACGTGGTTCCCAGCCGCTACCACTTTGCACGCTCTGCAGTGCCTGAGTTGCATGAGCACGTGGTCAGCAAAATAACCCGAAGCTTGAAGAATGCCGTTGCCTGCAAGGTTCACCTCACCACTGACACCTGGACGAGTGCGTTCGGCCAGGGTCGATACATCTCCCTTACCGCGCACTGGATGAACCTTGTGGAGCCTGGCAGCGATTCCTCACCTGCTACGGCACGGGTGTTGCCCACGCCACAAACAGCTGCACCGCCGTCCCTCACACTGGATAACAGCAGCACCTACCTCTCTGACTCCTTCTCCTCCAACGCATCTCAAAGCTGTACCTCATCCGGAAACGCTAACCCAGCAGCAGTAGGATCGTGGAAGCAGTGCAGCACAGCTGTTGGCATGCGTCAGCAAGCGTTGCTGAAGCTAATCTGCCTTGGGGATAAGCAGCACACAGGGGAGGAAATTTGGAAGGGAATAAAGGAACAGACGGATTTGTGGCTGGCACCGCTGGACCTGAAACCGGGCATGGTTGTGTGTGATAATGGGAGTAATCTCATTCGCGCTTTAAGGTTGGCTAAGCTGACACACATCCCTTGCCTGGCGCACGTGATGAACCTAGTAGTTCAGCGGTTCCTGAGGACATACCCAGGCGTGGCCGATCTTCTGTTGAAGGTGCGTCGAGTGGCCAAACATTGTAGAACTTCCAGTACTGCTTCGGGGGCACTCGCCAAGATGCAGGAGCGCTTCAATCTCCCCCACCATCGCTTGCTGTGTGATGTCCCTACGCGCTGGAATTCTACGCTGCACATGCTAGCCCGCTTTTGCGAGCAGAAGAGTGCAGTGGTCCAGTACATGACGGCGCAGTACCGAGGCGCATCCGGCCAGCTGCCAAGCTTCTGTGGATCCGATTGGGCCAACATGTTGGACCTCTGCCAAGTCCTCCAAAATTTTGAGCAATCCACGTTGCTTGTGAGCAGTGACAACTCTTCAGTCAGCATTACCATACCACTGCTGTGTTTACTGAAGAGGTCGATGTTAAAAATCAAGGAAACAGCTGTCATGATGCAACTGGGGGAATCTGAAGGAGAAAACGATCAGCGTGATGGTACCAACATCAGGCCATCCGCCTCAGGGAATGCTGGCCCCAGCAGCTATGACGAAGAAGAGGAGGAGGAACAGCTGGAGTTGGAGCAGGAGTTTCATGCCACCACTGACGAGGGCCAGAGCGGTGCACGTTGGACTTCCACAATTCAACGCGAATGGTCAGCAGAAGCAGACCAGGAGGAAGGTGACGACTATGATGCATCACAACAACTATCACAACGCTCACAAGAGGATGATGAGGATTCTGGTGGGACTCTGGCACACATGGCTCAATTCATGCTAGACTGCATTGAACGTGACCCACGCATTGTGCGCATTCTGGACAACACCAATTACTGGGTTTATACCTTTCTGGATCCACGGTACAAACACAATGTTCCAAAACTGCTTGAAGAAAGAGTCAGACAGGTCAAAATGGAAGAATACCAGCAGGCCCTTGTGGAGACTTTAGAGAGGAGATTGACATCCTCCCCCTCCTCTAGCCAGTTGTACGCAGACAGACTGACTTCCGCAAACCCAGGACGACCAGGAGGGCAGCAAACAACGCAAGCCGCAGCTAGTACCCAAAAGGGAATGGTATCGGCAGTGTCCTTGGAGTGGGAAAATTTTCTGACACCCATGCAGCAGCAGCCCACTGAACAGCAAGCGTGCAGATCCACCTCCAACACCGATCGCCTGGAGAAGATGGTCAAGGACTACATGTCAGATGACGTAGCTGTGTCTAACAATCCATCTGCACCCTTCAACTATTGGGTATCGAAGCTAGACACCTGGCACGAACTGGCAATGTACGCAATAGAGGTGCTGGCTTGCCCGGCAGCGAGCGTTATGTCGGAACGCTGTTTCAGTGCTGCCGGAGGCATCGTCACAGATCGGCGTATCCGCCTCTCCACAGAAAATGCAGACCGTCTGACTCAAATTAAAATGAATCAATCCTGGATTGGAAACGACTACGCAACACTCCAGGACCCCAACCAAGTAACATGACCAATGAACATCTGGGATGGTTTAGCGTTTCCGGTCCCTGTTTATTGAACCTCTCATCTGTATTACACTTATGACTGCATGGCGGCAAAAAGCATTGCTATATCCGCACGCTTTTTGTCCTCATGCAAGGCCTGTGTTGTTGTGTCTCAAAAAGCTTGGCCTTCTCCTCCTGCGCCTGCTCCTGTTCCATCACGTCTGCTGCTGCTGGGTTAGCATTTCCAGTCCCTGTTTATTGAACCTCTCATCTGTATTACATTTATGACTGCATGGCGGCAAAAAGCATTGCTATATCCGCACGCTTTTTGTCCTCATGCAAGGCCTGGGTTGCGTCTCAAAAAGCGTGGCCTTCTCCTCCTGCGCCTCCTCCTGTTCCATCATGTGTGCTGCTGCTGGGTTAGCGTTTCCAGTCTCTGTTTATTGAACCTCTCATCTGTATTACATTTATGACTGCATGGCGGCAAAAAGCATTGCTATATCCGCACGCTTTTTGTCCTCATGCAAGGCCTGTGTTGTTGTGTCTCAAAGCGTGGCCTTCTCCTCCTGCGCTTCCTCCTGTTCCATCACGTGTGCTCTGTGCTGCTGCTGGGTTAGCGTTACCGGTCCCTGTTTATGGAACCTCTTCTCTTTATTACATTTATGACTGCATGGCGGCAAAAAGCATTGCTGCTATATCCGCACGCTTCTTGTCCTCATGCAAGGCCTGGGTTGTTGTGTCTCAAAAAGCGTGGCCTTCTCCTCCTGCGCCTCCTCCTGTTCCATCACGTGTGCTCTGTGCTGCTGCTGGGTTAGCGTTACCGGTCCCTGTTTATTGAACCTCTTATCTTTATTACATTTATGACTGCATGGCGGTAAAAAGCATGCTATCCGCACGCTTCTTGTCCTCATGCAAGGCCTGGGTTGTTGTGTCTCAAAAAGCGTGGCCTTCTCCTCCTGCGCCTCCTCCTGTTCCATCACGTGTGCTGCTGCTGCTGCTGGGTTAGCGTTACCGGTCCCTGTTTATTAAACCTCTTATCTTTATTACATTTATGACTGCCTGGCGGTAAAAACCATGTTACCTGTGCAAAGAAACATGACATTTTCAGCATTTAAAAGACAATTTTTCCTTTGAAACTTTACAATCAATTTTCTCAAAAACTATAAGCTCTTTTTGCTAAATTTTTTTTTCCTCTTGTACCCACTCCCAAGGTGCACATACCCTGTAAATTTGGGGTATGTAGCATGTAAGGAGGCTTTACAAAGCACAAAAGTTCGGGTCCCCATTGACTTCCATTATGTTCGGAGTTCGGGTCGAACACCCGAACATCGCGGCCATGTTCGGCCTGTTCGGCCCGAACCCGAACATCTAGATGTTCGCCCAACACTAGTGGTGGTATAGAGGTGAGGAGAGCTACCTACCAAGCCCTAGACCTGGGTTTGATTTCCAGCCAAGGTATGTAAGCTGGCTTTTGAAATCCTACAATTCCCTGGAAGACAAGATCCTCCTCCTCCGAAGGAGAAGGAGGGGGAGGAGGGAAGGGAAAAAGAACTTAGGGTATAGCTAATAGGTTCTATCAGCTACCACTTAGCATTAACCACTTCCCAACTGAGGGGTTTTACCCCTTCAGCATCCGAGCAATTTTCTCCTTTCAGCGCTCCTTACATTCATTCCCCTATAACTTTATCATTACTTATCACAATGAAATGAACTATATCTTGTTTTTTTCGCCACCAATTAGGCTTTCTTTAGGTGGGACATTATGCCAAGAATTATTTTATTCTAAATGTGTTTTAATGGGAAAATAGGAAAACATTTGGGAAAAAAACATTAATTTTCAGTTTTCCGCCATTATAGTTTTTAAATAATGCATGCTACTGTCATTAAAATCCATGAAATGTATTTGCCCTTTTGTCCCGGTTATAAAACCATTTAAATTATGTCCCTATCACAATGTTTGGCGCCAATATTTTATTTGGAAATAAAGGTGCATTTTTTCAGTTTTGCGTCCATCCCTAATTACAAGCCCATAGTTTATAAAGTAACAGTGTTGTACCCTCCTGACATAAATATTTAAAAAGTTCACTCCCTAAGGTAACTATTTATGTATTTTTTTTAATTGTAAATTTTTTATTTTTTTTTAATTACAAAAAAAAAATGGGGAGTGTGGGAGGTAATGAGTTAATTTTTTTCTGTATAAGTAATGTATGTGTATGTGAAAAATAGTGTAGGGTGTAGTTTTACTATTTGGCCACAAGATGGCAACAGTAATGCGACCTCCAAGCGTCCTTCCGGACGCTCGGAGGAAGTATAAAGAGGCTGGGATTTTTTTTTTCTTTTACAATGATCGCGCTGCTCAGCGGAAAGCAGCCGATCATTGCTGGGGGCAGAGATCAACGAACGGGAATGTATTTTCCCGTTCATTGATCTCCGGGCGAGCGGGCAGCGGCGTGATTACCAGCGGGAGTGCGAGCGGGAGCGCGGACAGCGGCGGCAGCGGCGGTAGCGGCGGGGGGTGCGTATATCTACGCTCCGGGCGGGGAAGTGAAGTCCAAAGGAGCGTAGATATACTGTACGCGGGCGGGGAACTAGTTAACAAGGGTTCATTTGCAACTACTTTACTTTTTCCGCCAGAATCCGGAATTCCACGGAATTTTGCAAAAATCCGGCCGAAATTTCATAGCGACGGAATAAATCGCTGGCGGAATCCGCAAATTCCGGCGGAACAGAATTTGCTCTTTCCGATCATCCCTACTGTCCTCATGCCCACCACTCCCCCCTTTCTTCTCCGCGCTCCCTCCGTTATGGACAAATGTCCCCCCTTAGCTACTTCTAGATTGGGAGGGTCAGTGAGCATTGGACTGGGGAAGAGTCTGTGTGCATGGATAGGGAACTGGCTAATGGACAGAAAACTAAGAGTTGTGGTCAATGGATCGTACTCAAAATGGGAGACTGTTAGCAGTGGGGTCCCACAGGGGTCTGTACTGGGTCCAGTGTTCTTCAATTTATTTATTAATGATCTAGTAGATGCAGTAGTGAGCTTGTTGCTATTTTTGCAGATGATACAAAATTGTGCAGAATCATCAACTCTCAGGAAGATAGTGTCATATTGCAACAGGATCTGGATAGGATGGATATATGGGCACATAAATGGCAGATGAAATTCAATGTTGAAAAATGTAAAGTCATGCATTTTGGTCGTACCAATGGGCTAGCACCATACAAAAAAAATGGGATACAGTTGGGGACATCAAACTTGGAGAAGGACTTAGGAGTACTCATCGACAACAAGTTAAATAATCGTACTCAATGCCAAGCCGATGCAGCTAAAGCTAACAAAATTTTGGGATGCATTAAAAGGGAAATAAAAACTCGAGATGCCCGCATAATATTGTCCCTGTTTAACTCTCTAGTAAGGCCACATCTGGAATATGGAATTCAGTTCTGGGCACCACATTACAGGAAAGATATTGCAGTTTTAGAGCAGGTGCAGAGACAAGCAACAAAATTGATACGTGGGATGGAAGGTCTCGCTTACCAAGAAAGGTTAGATAAACTGGGTTTATTTAGTCTAGAAAAAAGACGCCTTAGAGGAGATCTAATTAACATGTATAAATACATGAGAGGGCAATATAAAAGCTTGGCAGATGAGCTTTTTGTCCCTAGGCCTTCTCAAAGGACTAGAGGACATGATCTGTGCATGGAGGAAACATGTTTTAGCCATTTATTTAGGAAAGGATTCTTTACAGTAAGAGTGATTAAGATGTGGAATGCATTGCCACAGGAAGTCGTTATGGCAAACTCTATAGCTGCATTTAAAGGGGGCTTAGATGGCTTACATGGCTACAATTACTAGGTAATGCCTAATGATGTTGATCCAGGGATTTTATCTGATTGCCATCTGGAGTCGGGAAGGATTTTTTCCCTTTAGGGGCTAATTGGACCATGCCTTGTAAGGGTTTTTCGCCTTCCTCTGGATCAGCAGGGGTATGTGGGGGACGGGCTGGAGTTGTACTTTATACTGGTTGAACTCGATGGACGTATGTCTTTTTTCAACCAAAATAACTATGTAACTATTGTGCGGGCACTAATCCCATGACCGGGAGGTGTGACATGGTGCGCATGCGCAGAGTGCTTGCTGGAAGTAGCTTCAGGGGGGGACATTAGACTATAACAGAGGGGACGCGGAGGAAATTGGGGGGAGCCTCCTACACATGCCTGCTCCCTCCCTTTTATATTTTGAAAAGAGCTAAGGTATGGCGTCGCATGCCATTGCCACTCAATGAAACAAGTGTAAATAGGGCCTTATTCAAAACTGAACTTTATTCCCCTCAGTAGCTGATACTCCCTTTCCCAGGAAATGCATAAAGGGGTTTGTATGGCCGATATTGAGGTGAACCCCTCCCACATTGTGATGTTATTGCCATGGCCATGACTGTTTCCTACCTGTGAACGTTGTTGCCAATTGCCAAGCAGAGGCAGTATCTGCCTCTGTATGTGTGTGTGTGTGTATATATATATATATATATATATATATATATATATATATATATATATATATAAATAATTAGCTGGTCGCCCGGCGTTGCCCGGGTATGTAATTGGCTAGTGTTAGCTCTGTCCACTTTTTCTAATCCTAACACAAAGGTTTTCTTTCTTAAAACAGAAAGAATTTGCAATAATTCAGGTTGGAGTGAGCGTGAGATGTCTCCCATGATGCAACACTGCTGAATATATGCAAATTAACCATTGTTACCCTTAGAAGCTAAACACACCTCCAGAACCGCTGGAATGCAATGATGTGTCAGCTTGTTAATTTGTACAGAGCCATAATAATCCAACATGCATACAGACTGTTTTGGATTGTTTGATCCTCATCAGTGCATGGCATAAATTAATTTGGCTCTATGCAGTAGGGCTTGTAACACCGAGAGGTACAGACTAACCAGCAAGCTCATGGTGACCCAGAACTCATTGGAGTGTGTAAGGATCTAAAATGGTCCTAAAAGCCCCCTTACTAAGATGTTAAGAAAAAGAAAAGTTTGCTTTCATAAAACAGAAAGAATGTGTGATAATTCAGGTTGGAGTGAGCTTGAGATGTCTCCCAGGGCATCACTGCTGAATATATGCAAATTAACCATTATTACCCTTAGAAGCTAAACACACCTCCAGGGTAACAGTGTAAGGCCGCAGTTTACATTTTCCAGGGAAATTTGTATTTGTCTCTTTTTGGTTATGGGAATACTTTATTCCAGGTAATGTACTTTGTGTGTGCCAAATTTCATTGTGTGTGTGTGTGTGTGTGTGCGTGCGTGTGTGTATGTGCCGCGATCACTCGAAAACGGCTTGACCGACTTGAACGAAACTTGGTATACAGATGCCTTACTACCTGGGATGATATGTTCTGGGGGTCTCGCGGCCCCCGTGCACACCTGAGCGAAGCTACAAATAGCCAATCACATTTCACCCATTCATGTCAATGGAAAAATGTAAAAGGCTGCCATTCTCACAGTATTCAAGCCAGAGTCCCCACACTTGGCACAGTTTGTCACTTGGTGACCGAGGTTACAAATCCAGGAAAAGTGGGCAGAGCATAAAACAGCTAATCAAATTTCAGCCATTCATTTTTAATGGGAAAATGTAAACTGCAGCCATTCTTACACTGTTAATCGCAGGGGTCTCAAACTTGGCACACTTGGTCACTTGGCCACTGGGTGAATGGAAGATTCAGGACAGTAGGTGGAACCTACAATAGCTAATTAAAATTCACCTATTGTTTTTTAAGGGGAATATTTAAACTGCTGCCATTCTTACACTGTTAATGGCAGAGGCTTCAAACTTGCTACATTTAGTCATTGGATAACTGGGGTCCAAATTCACTAAAGGGGCGGGGCCAAAACCAGCCAATCAGATATCCTTGGTGGATAAACTGCTTCCATTCACACATTTTTGATGCCAGGAACCTGAAATCTCACACACTTGGCCATTGAGTGACTGAGTGTCAAGGTTCCAAAAAGTGGGTGGAGCCAAAAACAAATTTCAATAGGAAAATATAAACTGCAGCCATTCTTACACTGTTAATGGTAAGGTTGTCAAACTTTGCACAGTTGGTCACTGGGTGACTGGTATTAATATTCAGGAAAATGGGTGGAGCCTACAACAGCCAATCAAAATTTACCTGTTGATTTTCAAGGAGAATATTTAAATTGCTGTCATTCTTACACTGTTAATAGCAGATGCCTCAAACCTGGCACAGTTGGTCACTGGGTAACTGGGGGCTCAAATACAGAAAGGGGCGGAACCACAAACAGCCAATCAGATTTGTTTAATTTCAATGGGAATATACAAATTGATCGGACCCCAAAAGCTCATAAACTTGGTCATTGAATGACTGTATGTCAAGGTTAGAAATAGTGGGCGGAGCCAAAAACAACTAACTTCTTACATGGGAAAATGTAAACTGCATCCATTCTTACACTGTTATTGGCAGGGTTCTCAAACTTGACACAGTTGTACACTGGGTGACTGCAATTGCTATTCAGAAATGTGGGTGGAGCCTAAAACAGCCTATCCAAATTCATCTATTGATTTTCAAGGGGAATATTTACATTGCTACCATTCTTACACTGTTAATGGAAGAGGCCTCAAACCTAAAACAGTCATTGGGTGACTGGGGTCCAAATTCACTAAAGGGGGTGGAGCCGTAAACAGCCAATCAGATTTGTTAGATTGATTTCAGCCATTCTGTTATTGGCAGGGTTCTCAAACTTGACACAGTTGGTCACTAGATACCTGGGATTAATACTCATGGAAGTGGGTGGAGTTAAAACAGCCAATCAAAACTCACCTATTGATTTTCAAGGGGAATATTGAAACTGCTGCCATCCTTACACTGTTAATGGCAGAGGCCTCAAACCTGCTACAGTCAGTCATTAAGTGACTGGGGTTCAAATTCACTAAAGGGGTGGAGCCACAAACAGCCAATCAGATTTATTTGCTGGATAAAATGCTTCCATTCACACCATTTTGATGCCAGGAACCCGAAAGCTCAAAACTTGGTCATTGTGTGTCAAGATTACAAAAAGTGGGTGGAGTCAAAAACAGATTTCCCTGGGAAAATGTAAACTGCAGCCCTTCTTCACTGTTAATGGAAGGGTTCTCAAACTTTGCACAGTTGGTTACTGGGTGACTAGGATTAATATTCAGAAAAGTGTATTGAGCCTAAAAAAGCTAATCAAAATTCACCTGTTGTTTTTCAAGGGGAATATTGAAATTGCTGCCATTCTTGCACTGTTAATGGCACAAGCCTCAAACCTGGTACAGTTGGTCATTGGGGTTCAAATTCAAAAAAGGGGATAGGGCCACAGCCAATCAGATTTGTTTCATTTTACTGTGAAAATACAAATTATTGATGTCAAGGACCCCAAAGCTCACAAAATTGTTCATTGAGTGACTGTCTCCAGTTTACAAAAAAAGTGGGCGGAGCCAAAAACATATTTTACTAGGAAAATGCAAACTGCAGCCATTTTTACACTGTAAATGGCAGGGTTCTCAAACTTTGCCCAGATGATCACTGGGTGACTGAGATTAATATTCAGGGAAGTGGGTGGAGCCTATAATAGCCAATCAAAATGCATTTGTTGATTTTCAAGGGGAATATCTGAATTGCTGAATAGCAGATGTCTCAAACCTGCTACAGTTGGCCATCGGTTGACTGGGGTGCAAATGCAGGAGAGGGGAGGAGCCACAAACAGCCAATCTGATTTGTTTGTGAGCTTTGGGGTCTTTGGCATCAATAGTTTGTATAGTCCCATAGAAATCAAACTTGGTCATTAAGTGTTTGTGCGTTAGGGTTAGGAAAAGTGGATGGAGTCAACACCAGCCAAATACATACCCGGGCAACGCCGGGTCATCAGCTAGTATATATATATATATATATATATAAATATATATATATATATATATATATATATATATATATATATATATATATATATATATATTGAGGAAACAGCAACACCAACAAAACATTTGTTAAGCACTTTTCTCCATTAGGACCCAAAGCACATACGCCTGTCTCAAATCAGCACACGGTGATGTGTACAGGGGAAATATTATGTGATCATAAATGCAATACAGTGGCATAGTAGTTAGCGCTCTCGCCTTGCAGCGCTGGGTCCCCGGTTCAAATCCCAGCCAAATCAACATCTGCAAGGCGTTTGTATCTTCTCTCTGTGTCTGTGTGGGTTTCCTCCGGGTACTCTGGTTTCCTCCCATATCCTAAAAACATACAGATAAGTTAATTGGCTTCCTCCTAAATTGGCCCTAGACTATGATACATACACTACATGATACATACATACACATATGACTATGGTAGGGACTAGATTGTGAGCTCCTCTGAGGGACAGTTAGTGACAAGACAATATACTCTGTACAGCGCTGCGGAAGATGTCGGCGCTATATAAATACTAAATAATAATAATAAAATGCCTCTTGATTGATGTCTCTTGATTAAGTTCACCAAGGCATTTCACAGGATATAGGCAGGGTAAAGGCAGCACGTTTGTTACTTAATCACGCAACAATGCCTGAACTAGGCATGCTCGAATGTACCCAAATTCAATTCGAGTACATTCGGGTCCCGGTCAAATTCGGATTCGGCCATGATCACGCCCATCGAATTCGAGTCGTGATTGGTAATTGAATTCGGGTAATAGTTGTGACTCCTCCTCCTCCAATCTGCTTGTCTGCTTCTTTTGAAGGTTTCCAGTATAAATGTCACTTCCTCCCAGAATTCCTTGCTCGTCATAGGTTTTGTTTGGTGAAGACTGACTTTAGAGCCTCAGCCTCTTTGTACCTTATTGCGAATGTTCTAGTGTAGATAATTCTTAGGGAGTGCATCTTGCACTCCTCCTAGTGCAGTCAGGTTGTATATTATTTGTACTGCCTAAGTCTTGTTTTGTCTCGTCCTGTTCTTGAGATTGTACTATCTCCTGCAGTGGCAGATAGTAAATCGTCCTGTCCTGTTCCTAGATCGCATTCGCCCTAGCGTTAGAGGCGGTGGATCTCCCTTGTCTGAATCTTGGAGTATAACCTTAGCTGCGGTTGCGACCTAAACAGAGAACTGAGGTCCGCTAAGAGGGGCTACGCGGAAAAGCTGGAACAGAACCTCTCCTCAAACGACTCACGAGCCGTGTGGAAGGGACTGAAGGCTGCCACCAACTACAAGCCCCCCCCTCAGCACGCCACACCGAGCTCTGAGCTTGCCGAGAGTCTCAGTGACTTCTACTGCAGATTCGAGAGTCAGCCAGCACCTGCAGGACTCCCACAGCCACCTGCACAATCTGCCACGGTAGCCCTAGGCCCTTACTCACCCCCACCATCAGTGAGGGAGGAGGATGTACTGAAACACTTGCTAAGGCTAAATGCTAGGAAAGCCTCAGGTCCGGACGGTGTGTCGCCAGCCTGCCTGAAAACCTGTGCTCGCCAGCTCGCTCCCACCCTCTCTTCCATCTTCACGAGGTCCCTCCAGGAAGGCAAAGTTCCTGCGTGCTTTAAGAGGTCTGCCATTATCCCGGTCCCCAAAAAGCAGGGCATCCTCGACCTCAACAACTTCAGGCCCGTGGCACTTACATCCGTGATCATGAAAGCTTTTGAAAGCATGGTGCTACCTCTCCTTAAGCACTCTACTGAGGGACTGCTGGACCCGCACCAGTTCGCGTACAGAGCGAACAGGTCCACAAATGACGCCATCAACATCTGCTTGGAGCACGTCTATGATCACCTGGATAGACCGGACTCCTACGCCAGGATCCTCCTACTGGACTTCAGCTCAGCATTCAATACTATCAGCCCTAAAATACTTCAGGACAATCTCGCTGCGCTAGGAGTCCACCCCACCCTACGCCTGTGGATCACGGACTTCCTCACCAACAGGTCCCAGGTCGTTAGGTTAGGCACCATCTCCTCACAACCTAGGATCACCAACACAGGGGCCCCACAAGGCTGTGTCCTGTCGCCGTTCCTGTTCTCTCTGTATACGAACAATTGCAAATCCACTTCGGACTCGGTAAAAGTAATCAAATTTGCCGATGACACGACCATTGTGGGTCTCATCACCAAAAACGATGAGAAGGCGTACCGCCACCAGGTCGAAAGCATATGCAGCTGGTGCAGAGAGAACGGTTTGGTCCTAAACACAGCAAAAACGGTGGAGATGATTGTTGTTTTCAGGAGGAGCGCTTCTACCCCGCCTCCAATCCACATGGATGGCATGGAAGTGGAAAGAGTCCCCAGTGTCCGCCTACTGGGCACAACTATCTCCAATGACCTGAGGTGGAACACCAACACGACCTCAACACAGAGGAAAGCCCAACAGAGACTTTTCTTTCTCCGCCAACTGAAAAAGTTCGGTATGGCCCAAAAACTGCTGACAAATTTCTACTCAGCCACGATCGAATCCGTCCTATGCTCTTCCATCCTGGTCTGGTACACCAGCTCCTCCGCCAGCGACAAGCTCAAACTGCAGAGGGTCATCAAATCTGCAGAGAGGATCATCGGAAGATCCCTTCCCACTCTGGACCTCCTCTACCACTCCAGGCTGAACACCAGAGCATTAAAGATCGCCAACGACCCCTCACACCCAGGCTACCGCTTCTTTAATCAGCTCCCCTCGAGCCGGAAGCTCCGGTTCCGATCCATCTACACCAGGACCTCAAGACATAAGAACAGTTTCTTTCCCTCTGCTGTCAACCTCCTGAACTCTCGCCATGGAAATGCCTATCCCCACCCCAAAATACCAAGACGCACTGAGGCACTTTGCACATAGCTCAAGCGTACTTTTTTTGGTTGTTTTTTTATTGTATTGTAACTTATGCCATTGTCTCCCTCTGCATACATGTTCTTTAATGCTCTGTTTTTCTGTATAATGTTCTGTTACTACTGCATGTCCTCTATCTGTAACTACTGTGTACCGTGTATCAGTACCCTGTAAGTGCCAAGCCCAATTCCGGGCACGACCCAGTCGTGCTTGGCGAAATAAAGTTTCTGGTTACTCCTTCAGTCTGTCTTGTCTGGAACGAACGCTTGCTGTTGTCTGGTGTAAGGCAACCGATTAGCAAGCGTTCCCATTATCTGTTTGTCTTTGTTCTCCATTTTAGTCAGGCTTGGTACGTTTTGTTACTGTTGCGCTTAACGTGCGGTGACAGTACTATTAACGCACTTGTCACTGTTGCGCATAACGTGCGGGGACCGCGTTTAGCTAGTTCATTTGTTATTTTCCTTGGCGTTCAGATTGTGGTTATTTGCTGTGTCTTCCTTACTCAGTTCACGCTCTGTCTTCGCTCAGTCTTGTGTTGCTTATAGCAATCGCCTCTCTTGTGATTAGCTTTCTCACTCTGGTCTGTTCTGATGTGATATGTCTACCGTCGCTGGGTGGCGACTAGATTGGTAGACATTCACATAGTCTGTCTCTGTTCTAGCTTTCTTCTGAGTTGCTACTTTGTTGCCCAGTCTTGCTTAATCGTGCAATTTCCATCTGGCATCTGTGGCTGTACAGAGGACTTATATTGCAATCTTCTCCAAGGGGATCTGTTTGTGTGGGCTGATAAATGGGCTAGACACTGGAATCTGATACATAACCCTCACAGATTTCTTGCTCGTTT
This sequence comes from Hyperolius riggenbachi, assembly GCF_040937935.1. Classification (NCBI taxonomy): domain Eukaryota; kingdom Metazoa; phylum Chordata; class Amphibia; order Anura; family Hyperoliidae; genus Hyperolius; species Hyperolius riggenbachi. Next base: position 241,305,528 of record NC_090656.1, read on the forward strand.
ATGTTCTTGTAAACTTGAAATGCCTATGCCACATCATTTCAATGAGTTTTTTCCTACTGTGCAAACTGCTGATCCAATTGGTTCATGCAGTACCACTCAGTCATTACCATATTCTAATGAGTTGATAGCTCAATCTGTTGATTGAGTCATTTCCTGCAGAACTGTTCAGTTCGCAAGAGAAAGTTCCAAAGGTTCTTTTTCTTCTGGCCAGCAGCAATCTAAAGCTATAAAGATTAAAAAGAAAAAGTCTAGGAAACGTACTCACCTGAAAGAGACGCTTCCTGTAGCTGTTACAAGTGAAAAGTTTGCTCCAGTAAAATCTGGTGGAGTTTTTCACCTTGAATTTACTGACACATCTGAATGTGATATAGGCAGTGTCATTTGTTATATTAAAGGTGTAAAAGATTATCTTTATGTTCCTGACCCCAATCCGTATCAGTGTTATGTGGATATAGGTTTGTGGGAGCCTCCATTTGCTTCCTGTGAAATCGGGGCTCTGATTGGAAAGTTTGACACTGATTGGAAGTCGTATTGTCTATTTCGGAAAGAATGAGGTGTGTTTAATGCCTGTATTGACTCAATGCGCACCTTGATTGAATCTGGTGAATGTGAGGAACATTTGGTGAACTCAGTGATTTGTGTGTGGCAAACAATCTTGTCTGAGTTACATACACATCAATCAGTTAACCCCTGTACAAACACATTGTCAGCGGGCGATTGTTCCAATTTCCCTGAGGTGAAGCAAGTAAGTTTTGAGTCTGTTTCATTCCCCAAAACAACAGAATGTGTGAATTCTGAAAGTCTGTTTCCCATGGCAACTGCTTGTGTGGAGTTTGAATCTGTGCGATCTGATGCCTTTATCTCAGGGGTTCCTGCAAATTATGATCAAAATGAATGTGTTATTTTTGCCAAAGATATATGGGTTCCCTCGTCAAATAAAAACAGATCTTTTTCCTTCAGTAATCTTTAAAAGATCTTCCATTTATGAACTTGCTATGGGGAAAGTTCCTAAACGATGCAATTTTAAGAACAATGTGAATGTGTCAAATAAAATTCCTTGTGTTTCTGTCTCAACTTCTTCTGCAAAGAAACCTATGCCTCACCCTGTGGACACCTGTGAAAACACACTGGCAGATGAAAATTGTTGCAATTTTCCTGTCCTCAACATTCCATTACCGAAGGCGATGTGGGATCCGCAGATTTTGCGTTCTGACTCCCCTGATTCGACATTGTTGGCCAAGTTTAAGGGTGATACAGAGCTTTGGTTGTGTGAACTTGATACTGAGGAATCTTTGTTTTGTCCAGAAAATATTTCTGTGAGCTTGCCCTGTACCATGAATGAAACAATGTTGTCCAGCCAAACTGACATTTGTGAACCCCTTTCTTGCTCTACAGAAAGTACTGACTTTACTTCCTGTACTCTGTATGACTCAATAGTGCCTGGTATAAAATCTCCAGGCAGAGAGTTCAGAAGCTCTATTTGGTGTTGCAGTTATACTCACCTGTTTTTCTGCCATTCTGGATTTGCAGTCAAGTTTGACTGCTATGCAGGATTCTGTGTTTAATCAAACCAAAGTCAGGGAGTCAGGGACTGTTCTAGCAGATATTCCTGTGCAGTCTGTTCATGTGAATAAAATTCAGTGTGTTGTAGAACCATTTCTAAAACATCAGCCCTGTTCTCTGAATGTATTTGACGTTTTGCCCTGTAACATGGATAGTTCAGAATCATTGATGAGTTTACCAGAAATCTTAGGAATTTGTGCTCCTGAAGTTTTATGTGATGTTTTGGAGACCTCTGAGTTCCTGTCTGAGGGTGCAGAGCTTTTAAGATATGCTTCCTGCCCCCTGGGTCCCACTGAGGTAATGCCCACTTCAGTGGGCATCGCTGTTATGCTGACTACTTTTGCAGCGCTTTTGGAGCTTCAGTCATGTGTAGTCCATAATGAGTTTTTGTTGGATACAGTTATAGTCACAGAGATTTCTAAGTCTGATTCCGAGTCTCCTTTTGAAAGTCCAGTACCTGTGACCACCAGTCACAATGATTTTTTGTCTTGCTCTGAATCTGGTCTGGCTGTGTCGGTTTCTGAGGTCTACAGTCCCTCAGCATGCCCAGTGGTTGCTCCTGTTCCAGTGTGCTCAGATGTTTTCCGTGATCCAGTGTGCCCGGAGGTGCCTTCTGTGTTTATGCGCTCAGATGTCCCCCTGGTGGTGTCTTGTCCAGAAGGCGTCGGAGGTGCCACATGCCTCAATATGGTTCTGAATCCTGAAAACTCTGTTTGTGACAGTTGTCCTTGTGACTTTGGCTTGGGAGTTTCCCTGAGTGATGTGGGGGGTCCTGTTGGATCACCATGTGGCTCTCTGGGATCTTCTAATGTCTTGGGGTCTCTTTGGAATGGTGAGTCATTCTGGGGGATTCTTGGGGGTTCTTGCCTTGGTGCTGTGGACTGGTCCAATAATGAGTATTGTGCTGGTGAAGACCGTTGTAGTGGGCACAACTCTGAAGGTTTCAGGTTCTTTGGACTTGACCTGGGGGACTGGGTGTATCATGCCAAGGCTCTCGGTGGGCATTGTTCTGGTAGTCGCGGTACTCATGGGTATCACTTTGGAACTTGTTGTACTGGTGGGCATGGCTTTTGGGGTTCTAGGGCTGATTGTTTCAGTCATGGTTTAGTCAGTTCAGGAAGCATGCCCGGTTGGTCTGCCCAGGCCGTTCTGAATTATTTTTGTTGTTGTTTTGTGGCAAGGAGACTCTTTTGTATTGAAAGAAGCCGTCTTTAAAGGGTGTGTGTGTGGGGGGGGGGAGGGGGGGTAATGTCAGAATCCGCTCTGCTGGCCTTGATTCCCTGGACTGTTTTGTTTCCTATGCAGGTTGCATAGTTCAGTCCAGGGAAAAGAGGCCTTTTTGTCAGTTTGCAAGGCTGACTGATTTGCATCTACTTATCTTGCAATCTGCTTGTCTGCTTCCTTTGACGGTTTCCAGTATAAATGTCACTTCCTCCCAGAATTCCTTAATCGTCATAGGTTTTGTTTGGTGAAGACTGACATAAGAGCCTCAGCCTCTTTGTACCTTATTGCGAATGTTCTAGTGTAGTTAATTCTTGGGGAGTGCAAGGGCTGGGGAGTTTTTTTGCATTTGGAGGGCTGTGTTTTTTTCCCTTTGCTTGGAGGAGCTTTGCTGCAGGTGGTGGTAGCGGCTGAAGCAGCAGGCTGTGGCTCCTGCCTTCCACGCCCTGTGCTGGCCGCCATGCTGCTGCCGCGCTTTTGCGCCAGAGACGCCTCCTCCTCAGATGGCGAGCTGCCTTAACCAAACTGTGGTGGTGACACGTAGGGACGGTCCAGCACCTCATCATCATCATCCCCAAACATCGAACTGCCAGCATTGCACATTGCTTTTTTTCTGACTGCTGACATGAAGTTGATGACCCACTGGTTGAGGCAGGAAAGGACTGGCTGCCCCTAGATGGAATCATCAGATTCATCCAGAGTACTATGATCTTGTGGTCCCAACTCACAGCAGGACGTAAAGCTTTTTTCTGCCTGAACAGCTCGTCATATCAGATCCACACATTGCCTCCATATGAACGATAAGCCTGACCAATCGAATCCATGTAGCAAAATAAACCAGTACAGCACTCAGGCTGTTTTTCAGCAATTACTCCAGCCAAGATAGCAAAGGCCTGAAACCAATTTTGAAAAGTCCTTGGTATCAAACTTTTAACTCATCAGGTTTTGCAATTTTGAGATTAAACTTCTCTAGAGGTAACAGGGAAAATATTTCAGCATATTCACCCTTCCAAATGCACTCACGCACCTACTGTTTCGAGACCCTAATGGCCCCTCCAAACACACATACATCTCCATGTGAGATGCATCAGAGAGACGAACATCCTTCCGTTGGTTTGTCACTCAACCCTACTGGTACTAAAGGTGCCTCTGGCTGAGGAACCACCGCCAGTGTGAGTGATGACCCTCCCCGGCCCCACTACCTTCCCCCAATGGCAAGGGCACGGATCCGTTCCACGCCACTGTCGGAAGTACAGGGGCCAGTACACCCGCGCTCTTAGCTAGAACGTCCCGGATGGAACCCAGTACCAATTTGAAAAATGATAAAGCCGCTAAACCTCCCCCACCCCCACTCAGGGCCGGCCTCAGGTTTCACAGCGCCCTGAACGAAACTTGAAGTTTTTGCCCCCCCCTAGAGATGAGCGTAATGACCTAATTACGATTTCGCGAAATTTCGCGTAATTAGTGTAATTACGATTATGGCCATAAGTACATAATCGTAATGAAGAAGGATTTCGCGAAATTTCGCGTAAGCGTAATTTTCGCGTAATTTTCGCATTACAGTCGTATCATGCCGTAATTTCGCATTAAACGCTACCGTAATTTCGCGTTAAACCGTAACGCTCCGTATAATATAAAAAAGCCGCCGACTTTAAGGGTTAATAGCAAAGCCCCCTTAAATGCTAAGAGCCTCAAATTTGGAGAATATATTAAGGAGATCAGGAGGAATAAGAGGAAAATTTTTTTTTCAAAAAGACCTTATAGTTTTTGAGAAAATCGATGTTAAAGTTTCAAAGGAAAAATGTAAACATTTAAAAACCCGCCGACTTTAACGGTTAATAGCAAAGCCTGCTTAAAGTTTAGGAACACCAAATTCCCAGGGTATATTAAGGGGATCAGTGGGAATAAGAGGAAAAAAATATTTTTCAAAAAGACCTTATAGTTTTTGAGAAAATCGATTTTTAAGTTTCAAGGGCGAAAATGTCTTTTAAATGCGGAAAATGTCCGTTTTTTTGCACAGGTAACAATAGTGTATTATTTTCATAGATTCCCCCAAGTGAGAAGAGTTTTACTTACTTCGTTCTGAGTGTGGGAAATATAAAAAAAAAACGACGTGGGGTCCCCCCTCCCAGACCTCTTTAACCCCTTGTCCCCCATGCAGGCTGGGATAGCCAGAATGCGGAGCACCGGCCGCGTGGGGCTCCGCACCCTGACTATACCAGCCCGCATGGTCCATGGATTGGGGGGTCTCGGAAGGGGAGGGGCAGCCAAGCTTTCCCCTCCCCCTCCGAGCCCTTGTCCAATCCAAGGACAAGGGGCTCTTCTCCACCTCCGATGGGCGGTGGAGGTGGAGGCCGCGATTTCCTGGGGGGGAGGTTCATGGTGGAATCTGGGAGTCCCCTTTAAAAAGGGGTCCCTCAGATGCCCACCCCCCCTCCCAGGAGAAATGAGTATAGAGGTACTTGTACCCCTTACCCATTTCCTTTAAGAGTTAAAGTAAATAAACACACAGACACTTAGAAAAAGTATTTTAATTGAACAAAAAACATAACCACGAAAAAAGTCCTTTAATATTCTTAATAAACCATTAATACTTACCTGTCCCTTTAAATAAATGATCCCTCGCAATATCCTCGGAAATGTTCTATCAGTTACAATGTAACAAAGTTATTACAATGAATCAACTTTGTTACATTGAAACTACGCCGCACCCAACGTCACTCACCGCCGCCGCCGCGTCTGTGCTGCAGGACCCGACAGAGCTCTGAGCTATAGCTCAGAGCTCTCTAAGCATCTTTGTATTTGGGCTCCAAGGAGCCCCATTGGTCCTTAGCAGACCAATGGGGTTCCTTCTGATTTAAAGGAACCCCATTGGTCTGCTAAGGACCAATGGGGCTCCTTGGAGCCCAAATACAAAGATGCTTAGTATAGCTCAGAGCTCTGTCGGGTCCTGCAGCACAGACGCGGCGGCGGCGGCGGCGGTGAGTGACGTTGGGTGCGGCGTAGTTACAATGTAACAAAGTTGTTACATTGTAATAACTTTGTTACATTGTAACTGATAGAACATTTCCGAGGATATTGCGAGGGATCATTTATTTAAAGGGACAGGTAAGTATTAATGGTTAATTAAGAATATTAAAGGACTTTTTTCGTGGTTATGTTTTTTGTTCATTTAAAATACTTTTTCTAAGTGTCTGTGTGTTTATTTACTTTAACTCTTAAAGGAAATGGGTAAGGGGTACAAGTACCTCTATACTCATTTCTCCTGGGAGGGGGGGTGGGCATCTGGGGGACCCCTTTTTAAAGGGGACTCCCAGATTCCACCATGAACCTCCCCCCCAGGAAATCGCGGCCTCCACCTCCACCGCCCATCGGAGGTGGAGAAGAGCCCCTTGTCCTTGGATTGGACAAGGGCTCGGAGGGGGAGGGGAAAGCTTGGCTGCCCCTCCCCTTCCGAGACCCCCCAATCCATGGACCATGCGGGCTGGTATAGTCAGGGTGCGGAGCCCCACGCGGCCGGTGCTCCGCATTCTGGCTATCCCAGCCTGCATGGGGGACAAGGGGTTAAAGAGGTCTGGGAGGGGGGACCCCACGTCGTTTTTTTTTATATTTCCCACACTCAGAACGAAGTAAGTAAAACTCTTCCCACTTGGGGGAATCTATGAAAATAATACACTATTGTTACCTGTGCAAAAAAAACGGACATTTTCCGCATTTAAAAGACATTTTCGCCCTTGAAACTTAAAAATCGATTTTCTCAAAAACTATAAGGTCTTTTTGAAAAAAAAAATTTTCCTCTTATTCCCACTGATCCCCTTAATATACCCTGGGACTTTGGTGTTCCTAAACTTTAAGCAGGCTTTGCTATTAACCGTTAAAGTCGGCGGGTTTTTAAATGTTTACATTTTTCCTTTGAAACTTTAACATCGATTTTCTCAAAAACTATAAGGTCTTTTTTAAAAAAAAATTTTTCCTCTTATTCCCACTGATCCCCTTAATATACCCTGGGACTTTGGTGTTCCTAAACTTTAAGCAGGCTTTGCTATTAACCGTTAAAGTCGGCGGGTTTTTAAATGTTTACATTTTTCCTTTGAAACTTTAACATCGATTTTCTCAAAAACTATAAGGTCTTTTTGAAAAAAAAAAATTTCCTCTTATTCCTCCTGATCTCCTTAATATATTCTCCAAATTTGAGGCTCTTAGCATTTAAGGGGGCTTTGCTATTAACCCTTAAAGTCGGCGGCTTTTTTATATTATACGGAGCGTTACGGTTTAACGCGAAATTACGGTAGCGTTTAATGCGAAATTACGGCATGAACGAAACGCGAAATTACGCGTTGAAAATTACGCTTACGGTATTTTCAATTACGATTTTAATGGCAATTACGCTACCGTAATTTCGCATCGTAATCGCAAATTTCGCATGCGTAATTTTAGTAATGCGAAATTACGAAAATTTCGGCTCAACTCTACCCCCCCCCTTTCATCCTCTTTGCACATGCACACGCACGCGCACGCACACACACACACGCCCATATGCAGTATAGAAATATAATTTGTGATCGACAATATATACTCTGTACAGCGCTGTGTACTATATCGGCGCTATAAATACTTAAATAGTGTATATATAATACATACACTAAGGGGGATCCGCCTAATATATATATATATACACTAACGGGGGGATCTGCCTACATATACAAGACGAGTAGCCTATATACACTAAGGGGGGGGGGGAATCTGCCTGTTATAGGCAGCCCCCACCCCTTAGTGTATATAGGCTACTAGACTTGTAGGCAAGTCCCCTCCTTTAGTGTATATATATTAGGCAGATCCTTAGTGTGTGTGTGTGTGTGTGTGTATATATATATATATATATATATATATATATATATATATATATATATATATATATATATATATATATATATATATATATATATATATATACATATATATATATATATATATATATATATATATATATATATATATATATATATATATACATACACACACACACGCACACACATCACTTACAAGCTAATAATAACAAAGAAAATGTTTGTAGTATACCCTCTTCACATGCATATTTAAAAAGTTCAGACCCTTAGGTAACTGTTTTTTTTTGATTATTGTAATTTTTTTTCCATAAAAAATTTTATTTGGGTAATTTGTTGAAATAAACAGTTAATTTTAAATGTTACAATGTGTGTAAATTGCCTTGAAAAATGTATGTAGATGTAGTTTTACTACATTGAGTTTTTTGTTTTTTTTTATGTCCTCCTCTCTTCCCGGAAGCATAAGGAGGACAGAAAACTTTTTTTTTTCAGAAAGATTGCGGCCTCTGATAAGAGACAGTCAGTTTTTCTGCTGGGGACTTAGATCAGTGAACGGGAACCAATGATCTCAGGTCTACCGGGGAACAGCACTGGGGTGCGCGCTCGGGCGCAGGAGCATGCCAAAGTGCGGCACTGCAGCAGAGCAGCCGCCTGGACGTGAGAATCACGTTCGGGCAGCTTAAATGATTAAAGCGAACCAGAGCTGAAGCACCCTCATGTATGTTACCATATATATCAGTGGGGACATTAGAGAAAACACCTACCCGGCTCTCGGTTTCATCCTTCACTGCTCAGCCTGCTTATCAGCCCTGATAAAATCCCTGACTGAGCATTCAGTCTGGCTTTGCTCAGGAATCATTTTGGCTGAGTCATTATAGCAGAGCCAGAAGGGGGCAGGCTTGGGCTTCAAAAGACATCAGAAAAGACAGATTCAGCTATAATGATTCCTGAGCAAAGCCAGACTAAATGCTCAGTTGGGGATTTTATCAGGGCTGATAACAAGCAGGCTGAGCAGTGAAGGATGAAACAGAGAGCAGGGTAGGTGTTTTCTCTAATGTTCCCACTGATATATATGGTAACATACATAAGGGTGCTTCGTCTCTGGTTCACTTTAAGTATTTCAGAGAATTGTTTATAAATGTTATATTGTAAATCTTGTCTTCTTTCACTACTAGTACGATATATACTAATACAAGTGGAAAGAGTACAATGGAGCCCACCATGGACAGCACTGTACACTTGGGACAGACGGTCGGACTCAGCAGCCTGGATGTCAAGAGGATAAATGTTTTATATAACTGCAGTGAGTTTGCTACGCCGCATTCCCCTTTAGGAAGGGTCAGTGAGATGCAAATGCTTCTAAGTTGATGCAGATTTCAAATGCAAATGCATGCAGCTTGAAAACGCACCAATCAAATTCCACCTTGGTGTGATGCGATTGGTCCGTTTTCAAGCTCCATGAATTAGAACACCAAATTTGTATGATCGTGTGCCAGCCAGGCAGTGGCGGCTCCAGGAAATTTTTTTAGGGGGTGCTATGCAGGTGCTGGACCAATTTCCGGGGGAGCTGACGACCTGCGGCGCGCGAAGCGCGCCGCGCCAAAAATGGGTGTGGCCACAACCTGCGGCGCGCGAAGCGCGCCGCGGCGAAAAAATGGGCGTGGTCATGACCGGATGAGGGCGGGGCTAACTGTAATTTAAAGTGAACCCAGGGTGAGAGTGATATGGTGGCTGCCATATTTATTTCCTTTTAAACAATACTAGTTGCCTGGCAGCCCTGCTGATCTATTTGGCTGTAGTAGTGAACTGAATTACACCAGAAACAAGCCATGCAGCTAATCTTGTCAGTTCTGACAATATTGTCAGAAACCCCTGACCTGCTGCATGCTTGTTCAGGGTCTATGGTTGAAAGAATAAGAGGCAGAGGACCAGCACGGCAGCCAGGCAACTGGTATTGCTTAAAGGGAGATAAATATGGCAGCCTCAATATTATTCTCACCTCGGGTTCCCTTTAAAAGTGCAACGCAAAGACAGAGGGCCCAAGTTTTGGTGACCCTTTTCCCTGAAAATTCACATAATTGTGCAGGTTTTCTCAAGAAAATACACGTAATGTGAGCAGATTTTAACAAAAAACACGTCCAATGACCCCAATATGCACAATCGTTATCAGATATGGCCCCAATATGCACAATCGTTATCAGATATGGCCCCAATATGCACAATCGTTATCAGATATGGCCCCAATATGCACAATCGTTATCAGATATAGCCCCAATATGCACAATCGGTAGCAGATATGACCCCAATATGCACAATCGTTAGCAGATATGACCCCAATATGCACAATCGTTATCAGATATGGCCCCAATATGCACAATCGTTATCAGATATGGCCCCAATATGCACAATCGGTAGCAGATATGGTCCCAATATGCACAATCGGTAGCAGATATGGTCCCAATATGCACAATCGGTAGCAGATATGGTCCCAATATGCACAATCGGTGGCAGATATGGTCCCAATATGCACAATCGGTGGCAGATATGGTCCCAATATGCACAATCGGTGGCAGATATGGTCCCAATATGCACAATCGGTGGCAGATATGGTCCCAATATGCACAATCGGTGGCAGATATGGTCCCAATATGCACAATCGGTGGCAGATATGGTCCCAATATGCACAATCGGTGGCAGATATGGTCCCAATATGCACAATCGGTGGCAGATATGGTCCCAATATGCACAATCGGTGGCAGATATGGTCCCAATATGCACAATCGGTGGCAGATATGGTCCCAATATGCACAATCGGTAGCAGATATGGCCCCAATATGCACAATCGGTAGCAGATATGACCCCAATATGCACAATCGGTAGCAGATATGACCCCAATATGCACAATCGGTAGCAGATATGACCCCAATATGCACAATCGGTAGCAGATATGACCCCAATATGCACAATCGGTAGCAGATATGACCCCAATATGCACAATCGGTAGCAGATATGACCCCAATATGCACAATCGGTAGCAGATATGACCCCAATATGCACAATCGGTAGCAGATATGACCCCAATATGCACAATCGGTAGCAGAAATGACCCCAATATGCACAATCGGTAGCAGAAATGACCCCAATATGCACAATCGGTAGCAGAAATGACCCCAATATGCACAATCGGTAGCAGAAATGACCCCAACATGCACAATCGGTAGCAGATATCGCCCCAATATGCACAATCCGTAGCAGATATGACCCCAATATGCACAATCCGTAGCAGATATGACCCCAATATGCACAATCCGTGGCAGATATGACCCCAATATGCACAATCCGTGGCAGATATGACCCCAATATGCACAATCCGTGGCAGATATGACCCCAATATGCACAATCCGTGGCAGATATGACCCCAATATGCACAATCCGTAGCAGATATGACCCCAATATGCACAATCCGCATCACCTGAAAAAGAAAAGAAAAACCCATTTACTCACCTACAGCCAGAAGACCTTCTTTCCCGACCTCCCGTCCCGAGTCCCGACCTCATTGTGGCGCGCAGCGCCCGCGCGCCCACGATCCTCTTCCTTCCCGACGTCACGACGAGACTTCCTGCCTGCATGCAGAGAGCAGGGCTACGGGAAAATGGCCGCCCGAAGTCTGCAGAACAGGGCTCCGGGCGGCCATCTTACCGTAGCCCTGCCTGCTGCTCCGTGCTGCCGGTGTGTGAACTGACTTGGCGTCTTTTAGACGCCTGAAGTCAGTTCACTCCAGGGGGTGCTTTGGGGGTGCTTGGACAATTCTAGGGGGTGCTCGAGCACCCCCAAGCACCCCCCTGGCGCCGCCACTGCAGCCAGGGATGCTCATCACGAGTTACTCGTGATCACGAGCCATTTTTTGCATTCATGTGTTCGTAATCGGCACTAGCAGGCTCGTACTGAGCCGCCAAAGTGCTGATGGTCCCATCGGTGGGCCCCAGCCGCCCCGCCTCCTGGGGGCCCCAGTGCTGAAAAGGAAGGGGGCTAAGCACAGGAAGGGGGGGCAGCGGGCACAGAGCCGCGGGGAGGGGGGGAAGCCTCCCCCCCTCCCTCACCTAGGGGCCCCCCCTTCCTCGCTCCCCCCTCCAGAATTGCAGTCAGCCAGCCAGCGGCAGCAGCGGGGAATAGCTTACCATCCGAGATCCATAGCTCTGCGTGCCACTGGCTGGTCTGGTCTTCTGCACTGACTGTCCAATCACGCTCTCGCTGTACTTCCTGTGAGAGCGTGATCGGACATTGCAATGCAGGAGACCATCCAGCAGCGGCACGCAGAGCTCTCTAATTCTCTCGGATGGTAAGTGATTCCTGAGCTCGCTGCCGCTGCTGGCTGGCTGCAATTTTGAACAGGGGGGAGCGCATTTTGTGGGGAAATCTGCCGCCAATCTGCATGCATTTTGTGTGGGGTATCTGCTGCCAATCTGATTGCATTTTGTGGGGGTATCTGCTGCCAATCTGATTGCATTTTGTGGGAGTATCTGCCGCCAACCTGATTGCATTTTGTGGGGATATCTGCCGCCAACCTGATTGCATTTTGTGGGGATATCTGTCGCCAACCTGATTGCATTTTGTGGGGGTATTTGCCGCCAATCTGATTGCATTTTGTGGGGAAATCTGCTGCCAATCTGATTGCATTTTGTGGGAGTATCTGCCGCCAATCTGATTGCATTTTGTCAGAAAATCTGCTGCCATGTGACTACTTGATGAATTATCATGAGGCATGTAACTACTTGATTATTTTATCTAAAATGTATCTGGTCGGACCTAATGTCTGTGAATAACACCGCTACTTTTTTGTGTTGTGCCCATGGCTCATCATGACCACGCCCATGTTCCAGTGTGTGGTGACACCCATTTATTTTTGCCGCGGCTCGCTGAGCGTGTCGCATGTGGACATATCCCTATTGGAGACTGTCCTCAGAAGTGCTCACAATCTATTCCCTACCATAAAATCAGGCAAAATTTCTAGAGTACAATACAATAACAATAATACAATACAATAACATTTGTAAAGCGCTTTTCTCCCATAGGACTCAAAGCGCATAGCTGTGTCTCAGATTAATACAGGGTTTCAGGCTGGGTTGTGTTACAGAGGAGATAGTCAGATAGTCAGAGTACCTGCGTATGTGAGCCCAAAATGGGCGGGGTGGGAGGAGGAGAGGGGGGCGGGGGAGGAGGAGGAGAGGGGGCTGGCCCCAGGCTGAAACTTCCTCGGTGGGCCCTTAGTGTCCCAGTCCGGCCCTGGGCACTAGCGATCGGCTCTCGATCGCGAATGCCGATCATGAACGCACTTGTGATTGCACTCGTTACCCTACTCGTGATCACTAGTCGCTATTCGTGATTAAAAACCCGCCGCCTTTAGTGGTGGTTAATAGCAAAGCCCTCTTACATGCCAGAAACACCCAAAAATTGGCCAGATTTGTTAAAGAGACTCTGTAACATTAAAAAACGCCCCTGGGGGCTACTCACCTCGGGTGGGGGAAGCCTCGGGATCCTAATGAGGCTTCCCACGCCGTCCTCTGTCCCTCGGGGGTCTCGCTGCAGCCCTCTGAACAGCCGGCGACAGACCCGACTGTCAGTTCAATATTTACCTTTGCTGGCTCCAGCGGGGGCGCTGTGGCTGCTTTCGGCACGGAAATAGACGGAAATACCCGATCTCCGTCGGGTCCGCTCTACTGCGCAGGCGCCGGAGACTTGCGCCTGCGCAGTAGAGCAGACCCGACGGCGATCGGGTATTTCCGCCTACTTCGGAGCTGACAGCCGTCAGAGCGCCTGCGCAGGAGCAGGGAAGGTAAATATTGACGTCATCTTGTACGGAGGGCTGCAGCGAGACCCCTGAGGGACGGAGGACGGCGTGGGAAGCCTCATTAGGATCCTGAGGCTTCCCCCACCCGAGGTGAGTACCCCCCAGGGGACGTTTTGCCGTTACAGTTCCTCTTTAAGTAGAACAGCGGGAACAAGAGGATTTTTTTTTCAAAAAGACCTTATCGTTTTTTTAGAAAATTGATTGTAAAGTTTGAAAGGAAAAAAGCATACAGTACATTAAATGCGGTAAATGACAGTTAATGTATTTACAAGCATTTAAATGTATAATTTTTTCCTTTAAAACTTTAAAATCGATTTTCTCAATGAACCTTCCTTAGGGGAGGATGATTTAAAGCAGGAGGATCAGCCATACTATGCCAGGGAAACAAAACACATATATAAGTAGATAATACTTGATCTATTTACATAACACATGTATTCAGAGGCGGACATAGGCCCATGCAGCCACACAGGGGCCCCATGCCCTCTAGGGCCCATGCAATTGCACCAGTTAGGGCCTGATTATCCTTTAGGCTTTTCTCCACATATTTCTCTCTGAAACTCAAGAGAAACGTTGATAATAACTTGTGCCCCAGTCATATACATGTTTAAAATGTGTGCTACATTAATACTGTGGCTACAGAATGTGACCTGGGTTCATGTACTTTTATCTTATCGCCATTGTTTGGATCCAACCATGATCTGTCATGATCACGCCCACTCACATGGGGCCCACTTCATTTATTCTGCACAGGGGCCCATCGTTGGCTTTGTCCGCCACTGCATGTATTGTACCGTCCACGTTTTGATTTCAGTGAATTTTATATAGTAAATGAAGAGAATTCTGTTCCTGGTGGGAACCATGTTTTTTGCCCACAGTTTGAGGCTAAATCCTGATGTCATTTCTGCCCTTCACTTTTTTTCTTTTCTCCAGCAAATTGCCGAGTCACCTGCGCCTTGCTTGTAAACACAAGTGAGCAGGGGGTCGTGTTTCAGCTAGGCAGGGAAATAATAGGAAGAGAAGGAATATTTTATAGATAAAAAGACCCTCCAGCATGCAACTGAATGGCAATGGCTATTAAAGGGCCAGTGCTCCTAAGGCATATGATAACTCCAAACCATAAAAGCGGAAAAAGTTTTGAAAGTTTTGAATCCAGGATGAGCATCTTTATCAGTTAATACACTCAGACCAGTTGCTGTTGAAATTTGATTTTTATGGTGACAATCCCGCTTTAAGAAGCTTTCACTAAATAGCGCTTAGTTCACTATAAAGCAAGCCTGAAGTGTAAAAAAAATAAAAAAATAAAACAAAACAAGAAAAACAGATACTTACCTAAGGAGAGGGAAGGCTCTGGGTCCTACTGCGGGAGACTTCGGTGGTCTTCAGAAGTACTTGGGCTCCCAAAGACCGTCAGCTCTGTACTGCGTACGTGTGAGTGCACGAGATGTTACAGAGCGGCCCGTCTTCATAACCCGAAACTGGCCCAGCGGGTTGTAGACTTTCCCTCCCCTTAGGTATCTGTCTTTTCTTTTCCCTTTAGACTGTCTTTAAGTAATACTATTAAATACTATTAAATGGTACCTGTGTACACTAGATGCGGCTGGTCACATTGTCTCTGGCATGGCTACAGCTGTCTGGGCACCATTGGTCCTGTTGGTCCATTTCTAATTGCTGTTTCTTGGCACAGGTCAGTGCAGGACAAAGGTCCTGGGGGCTTCCGGAACCTTCTCTTCTGAACAAGCTACTCCAGTGAAGGACTATGATAACTGCCTGTGGCTTCTCCAGATCCCTAAAAACCTGGTAAACCTCCAGTTTGCTTCTTCTTGTCAACTGCAAGACAATCTGAATATATGTATATGTTCTGGAACGGCAAAGGGTGCAGAGAAGGGCCACAAACAAGGGTTAGAGCCGGTTTACACTAGGTCCGCAAACATATCCGTGTCTCCGGTTTTAAAATCTGATCAAAACCGAAAACACGGACAGCAATGTTAAAAATAAGAGCCGTCTTCACCCAAACAAAAACAGATCCGTATGCATTTGCGGGGACCAGTTTTTAAAACCTGAACGGAGGTTTCGGATCTGCTGCAATTTCACGGACCGTACATGGATCCTGATACACGCAGGGGTAGTGGCAGGCAATAGGAAAATCGATCCCCCTCTACACAGGCAGATTTGGATACAGAAACGGATTTGCTTCTGTGTCACAGCCTGTGGGGAGAGAGGGGGCCGCCATGCTGGAGGGTGACAGCAGGCAAGACGGGGTGGCAGCAGTCAGCTGGGAGGGGGGATGTTCCCCCCTCCTCACCTGGGTCCCCCATCCCCGCTACTCCTCAACGGTAGAAGATTACCTTCTCTCTACTTCATTCGTTCGCCGCGTCACTTCCTGCAATGCCGCCCTCCGAAGTATAGAGGGCGGCATTTCAAGAAGTCTAGCGGCAAGTGGTGGAAGTGGATAGACGGTTCCCAACTCACTGCGGACATTGGGCTTGATTCACTAAAGGGTGCAAAGAGTTAGCACGGCAGTGAAAAGCCGCTTTGCACGTGCAAACTACTTAGCACCCAAATTTGCACGTGCAAAGCCTTTACACTCGAGTTAGCACGTGCAAAGCCTTTACACTCGAGTTAGCAGCACATGCAAAGCCTGTACACTCGAGTTAGCACATTAGCACATGCAAAGCCTTTACACTCGAGTTAGCACGTGCAAAGCCTTTACACTCGAGTTAGCACATGCAAAGCCTTTACACTCGAGTTAGCACGTGCAAAGCCATTACACTCGAGTTAGCACGTGCAAAGCCTTTACACTCGAGTTAGCATGTGCAAAGCCTTTACACTCGAGTTAGCACATGCAAAGCCTTTACACTCGAGTTAGCACGTGCAAAGCCTTTACACTTGAGTTAGCAAATGCAAAGCCTTTACACTCTAGTTAGCACATGCAAAGCCTTTACACTCAAGTTAGCACGTGCAAAGCCTTTACACTTGAGTTAGCAAATGCAAAGCCTTTACACTCTAGTTAGCACATGCAAAGCCTTTACACTCAAGTTAGCACATGCAAAGCCTTTACACTTGAGTTAGCACATGCAAAGCCTTTACACTCGAGTTAGCACATGCAAAGCCTTTACACTCGAGTTAGCACGTGCAAAGCCTTTACATTCGAGTTAGCACATGCAAAACCTTTACACTTGAGTTAGCACATGCAAAGTCTTTACACTCGAGTTAGCACATGCAAAGTCTTTACACTCGAGTTAGCACATGCAAAGTCTTTACACTCGAGTTAGCACGTGCAAAGCCTTTACATTCGAGTTACACATGCAAAGTCTTTACAAATAATAACTGAATTATCACGCTTTTGTGAATCAAGCCCAATATATTTTAACAAGAGTGCACGTAGCTGGAGGGGGTAGCGGGAATGGGGGACCCAGGTGAGGAGGGGGGATGTCCCCCCTCGCCGCTGACCACTGCCACCCCCGTCCTGCCTGCTATACCCCTCCATCTGTTTAAAAAAAATGCAAACGGATCAAAAACGTATGCTGCAGAAGGGCAGCATGGATCAGTTTCCCATCAGGTTTGCTAGGGTCACACGGGCCTCCAGCATCAGACTGCAAGCTCTGTCCTGGGGCCGTGCCTAGTGTGAACCTAGCCTTTATGGAGGACCTTATGTATAAGGAAAGACTAACTGATCTAAATGTTCCTACCGCTTGTGGCCCTCACAGCCTCGGGGGAGCCCATCTCACAGGGGTCATAAAACAAGTGTGGCCATCATGATAGTCACACCCATAACAAGTGCAGCCACAGAACACCTGATGTGAAGGGTGGAGCCCTTTATCAGAGGGAGTGATGTAGTAGCTGGGGCCCCAGGGCCGGATCTCCTATGAAGCAAGGTGAAACACTTGCATCAGGCGCAGAGATCACAGGGGCGGCATGTTTGTATTGTGTATTTATACCAACAGCATGCAGTCAGAGCAGGAGGAGAAGAGAGAGGAGAGCGAGGGGAAGAGGTCATCATTGTGGAGAGGGAGAGCAGCATTGGGGAAAAGCAGCTTGTTGTGCTGTGTGAGGAGTCTGACAGTGAGTGAGGAGGGGGGAGGTAGGAGAGCATCATTGGGGAAAAGCAGCTTGTTGTGCTGTGTGAGGAGTCTGACAGTGAGTGAGGAGGGGGGAGGCAGGAGAGCATCATTGGGGAAAAGCAGCTTGTGGTGCTGTGTGAGGAGCCTGACAGTGAGTGAGGAGGGGGAGGCAGGAGAGCAGCATTGGGGAAAAGCAGCTTGTTGTGCTGTGTGAGGAGGCTGACAGTGAGTGAGGAGGCTGGAGAGCAGCATTGGGGAAAAGCAGCTTGTTGTGCTGTGTGAGGAGTCTGACAGTGAGTGAGGAGGGGGAGGCAGGAGAGCAGCATTGGGGAAAAGCAGCTTGTTGTGCTGTGTGAGGAGTCTGACAGTGAGTGAGGAGGGGGAGGCAGGAGAGCAGCATTGGGGAAAAGCAGCTTGTTGTGCTGTGTGAGGAGTCTGACAGTGAGTGAGGAGGGGGAGGCAGGAGAGCAGCATTGGGGAAAAGCAGCTTGTTGTGCTGTGTGAGGAGTCTGACAGTGAGTGAGGAGGGGGAGGCAGGAGAGCAGCATTGGGGAAAAGCAGCTTGGTGTGCTGTGTGAGGAGTGTGACAGTGAGTGAGGAGGGCGGGGGGGGGGGGGGGGGGCAGGAGAGCATCATTGGGGAAAAGCAGCTTGTGGTGCTGTGTGAGGAGCCTGACAGTGAGTGAGGAGGGGGAGGCAGGAGAGCAGCATTGGGGAAAAGCAGCTTGTTGTGCTGTGTGAGGAGCCTGACAGTGAGTGAGGAGGGGGGAGAGCAGCATTGGGGAAAGTAGCTTGTTGTGCTGTGTGAGGAGTCTGACAGTGAGTGAGGAGGGGGGAGGCAGGAGAGCATCATTGGGGAAAAGCAGCTTGTTGTGCTGTGTGAGGAGTCTGACAGTGAGTGAGGAGGGAGGAGGCAGGAGAGCAGCATTGGGGGAAAGCAGCTTGTTGTGCTGTGTGAGGAGTCTGACAGTGAGTGAGGAGGGGGGAGGCAGGAGAGCATCATTGGGGAAAAGCAGCTTGTTGTGCTGTGTGAGGAGTCTGACAGTGAGTGAGGAGGGGGGAGGCAGGAGAGCATCATTGGGGAAAAGCAGCTTGTTGTGCTGTGTGAGGAGTCTGACAGTGAGTGAGGAGGGGGGAGGCAGGAGAGCATCATTGGGGAAAAGCAGCTTGTTGTGCTGTGTGAGGAGTCTGACGGTGAGTGAGGAGGGGGGAGGCAGGAGAGCATCATTGGGGAAAAGCAGCTTGTTGTGCTGTGTGAGGAGTCTGACAGTGAGTGAGGAGGGGGGAGGCAGGAGAGCATCATTGGGGAAAAGCAGCTTGTTGTGCTGTGTGAGGAGTCTGACAGTGAATGAGGAGGGAGGGGCAGGAGAGCATCATTAGGGAAAAGCAGCTTGTTGTGCTGTGCGAGGAGTCTGACAGTGAGTGAGGAAGGGGGAGGCAGGAGAGCATCATTGGGGAAAAGCAGCTTGTGGTGCTGTGTGAGGAGTCTGACAGTGAGTGAGGAGGGGGGGGGGGCAGGAGAGCATCATTGGGGAAAAGCAGCTTGTTGTGCTGTGTGAGGAGTGACAGTGAGGGAGGAGAGGGAAGGCGGGAGATCATCATTGGGGAAAAGCAGCTTGTTGTGCTGTGTAAGGAGTGTCAGGGCCGGATTACCGACCAGGCAACAGAAGCAGTCGCTTGGGGCCCCATTCAGAGTCAAAGGGGCCCCATCAGCACATAATCCAGACTTCGCCATCCTGTCAAAGGACGCCGCCCGCTGCTGACTGTCTTCAGAGCCAGGCTCTGCCACTGCCCGCTCCTCCCTCTCTTCCACGCAGAGAACCACAGCTGCAGCAGGAAGGAATGATAGCAGCAGATGACAAACGCCCACCAACCTATCCGTGATACAAGCGATAGAGGTCCCATCATCTGAAACCCATCTGTCTCCTCTCCGCCGCTTGCTCTGAACTTCCTGATTCCCAGATCAGACAGGATGTAGGAAGTAGTAATAACAGTAGTAACAGAGCGGCGGCACTCTAGTGGAGACAGATGGGCTCCGGATGACAGGACCTCTATTGCTTGGATCGCAATAGGTGAATGCAAGTCATCTGGTGCTGTCATTTTCCCCCGCTGCGGCTGCCCTTCTCTGCAGGACTACCATATTCCCGGGGATGGAGGCTGCATGGTGGATGTGGCTGTCTAGTTTGGGAGGAAATTGGTTGTTCGGTGGTGGTGGGGGGTTTAGGTAATTCTGTCTGGGGGGCGGCTTCCGGTTTTGGCGGTGTCCAGAGATTTCTGCTATTGCCAGGCTGGAGATGCAGGGGGAAAGTGCTGCTGCTGTGATATCTGGCACCCTCTATACAGGGGTGCCCCGAGTGATAACGTCCCGGCCATTCATCTCTCCCTCTGCATGTTGGCACTGCTATTCCGTGCATTGTGCACCCGCAGAGGAAAGCAGGCGGTTGTCCATAGCAACCAGTAGAGTGGCTGCCCCGATGTGTCCAGCATGTTACTGTGCACACAGCAGCTGCATCTTCCCATTCTAATATGGAGGGGTGGGGGGCCCAAATAAGTTACTTTGCTTAGGGCCCCATTTAGCCTTAATCTGGCTCTGAGGAGTGTGACAGTGAGTGAGGAGGAGGGAGGCAGGAGAGCATCATTGGGGAAAAGCAGCTTGTTGTGCTGTGTGAGGAGTGTGACAGTGAGTGAGGAGGGGGAGGCAGGAGAGCAGCATTGGGGAAAAGCAGCTTGTTGTGCTGTGTGAGGAGTGTGACAGTGAGTAAGGAGGGGGAAGGCAGGAGAGCATCGTTGGGGAAAAGCAGCTTGTTGTGCTGTGTGAGGAGTGTGACAATGAGTGAGGAGGGGGAGGCAGGAGAGCGGCATTGGGGAAAAGCAGCTTGTTGTGCTGTGTGAGGAGTGTACAGTGAGTGAGGAGGGCGGGGGGGGGGGCAGGAGAGCATCATTGGGGAAAAGCAGCTTGTTGTGCTGTGTGAGGAGTCTGACAGTGAGTGAGGAGGGGGGAGGTAGGAGAGCATCATTGGGGAAAAGCAGCTTGTTGTGCTGTGTGAGGAGTCTGACAGTGAGTGAGGAGGGGGGAGGTAGGAGAGCAGCATTGTTGAAAAGCAGCTTGTGGTGCTGTGTGAGGAGTCTGACAGTGAGTGAGGAGGGGGGAGGCAGGAGAGCAGCATTGGGGAAAAGCAGCTTGCTGTGCTGTGTGAGGAGTCTGACAGTGAGTGAGGAGGGGGAGGCAGGAGAGAGTCATTGGGGAAAAGCAGCTTGTAGTGTTGTGTGAGGAGTCTGGCAGTGAGTGAGGAGGGGGAAGCAGGAGAGCATCGTTGGGGAAAAGTAGCTTGTTGTGCTGTGTGAGGAGTGTGACAGTGAGTGAGGAGGGGGAAGCAGGAGAGCATTGTTGGGGAAAAGTAGCTTGTTGTGCTGTGTGAGGAGTGTGACAGTGAGTGAGGAGGGGGGGGGAGAAAAGTTGTTGCATATGCCCCCTTGCTGCATGAAAACATTAAATGAAGCAGAGCAAATTATTGGGTGCTGTGCAATCATTCCAAATGGTGGAGGGCACATCCTCACACGTTTCCATCAGGCAGCAAGTCTAGAACTGGCTCTGTGGGGACTCTTATAGCTCTAGTTGCAGGGACTGCTCTAGTGATGCCCCTGGGCTAGACAAAGAAAGAAAGAAAGTATGGTGGAAAATATGTGCACAGTCCTGTGATCTATTTGATTTCTGTACTGAAAGCCATCCAAAGATAACGAGAATACTAACAGCTTATGAGCGTTTACAATTTCACAGATTCTTCTGCAATTCACTGAGTTTCATTCTTCAACCAACAAGTGTAACGACAAGGTTAACATCTACGATGGAGGAAGCAGCAACGCCGCCCTGCTGGCCACATTCTACGCTGACCAGCCTCTTCCTGCGCTGGTCTCATCATCCTCATTCCTGCTGCTGGAATACATCACTGCTGCACCTGGTCAGAGCAGCTTCAGTGGATCTTACAGCTCTGGTGAGTATCCAATCAAGATACACACCAAGGGGTCAGAAACCAACCACATGTTCGGGGCCATGGAAGCAGCCATCTTGTTAAATATCTCAGGTGTAGGAGGTACCCCAAGTGTTTTGCCCCAAAATATACGGTTTTTAAACCCTGCTACAAAGCGCACACTACTTATAGTAGGTTAAAAAAAAAAAAAGAGCAAAACTGAATAATTCAAATAGTATTTATTGTTCTATAATTCTATTATAATTGTAAATGTATCTTTAAGAAGGTATTTACAGAATCATAGTTTAAGTGTTAGTAATTATTAGTAAGCATGGATCAACATTTCTTTACCAAGTGTTGTAGCAATATCACCCAAGGAAGAGGGGACTCCGTCAGTCCTCCGTAGGGGAAAACCCCTGGCGACACAATCCATCAAGTCTAGGGATGCTCACTGTATTCCGTGGAATTCCGTTTTACGCATACCTTTCCGACGGAATTCCTGAATTGCTATGCTTAATTCCGCCGGAATGCGGATTTTTGTACGCCAATCACAAGGAAGCCCCTTAAAGTGAAAACAACCCGATTTCTGCATGAAAATAGGAATTTCTGCACCAATTAGAGGCTTACAAAAACCAACCAAACGAATTTGTGCATGAAAATCGGAATTATTTCAGTGCCAATTACAGAGCTATCCCAACCATTTTGTATAAGTCCCATAGCTTATGAGACACCTCCTGCGGCGCGAAAACCACCGCCATGGATCCACCGCCAGGTCCCATAGCTTACGCGACACCTCCTGCGGCGCAAAAACCACCGCCATGGGACCACTGTCAGGTCCCAAAGCTTATGCAACACCTCCTGCGGCGCCAAAACGACCACCATGGGACCACCGCTAGGTCCCATTGCTTCCGCGACAACTCTTGCGGCTCCAAACCACACTTATAATGACCGCCGTGGAACCCCATGGCTTAAGCGACACCTCCTGTGGCGCCAAAACGACTGCCATGGGACCACCGCTAGGTCCCATGGCTTACACCACAACTCCTGCTGCCCCCAAAAAAATTACTGGTGGAACAGCCACTAGGTCCCATGGGCTACCATTTAGCATAAACGAGGTTTCAATTGTGATTACGGTACTTAAATTTTTCCGCCGGAATGCGGAATTCCGCAAAAATTTTGCGGAAATGTAACGGTTACGGAATTTACCGCTGGCGGAATTCCGGTGGAACGGAATTTCCTCTTCTGATCATCCCTACGTCTGTTGGCGTCAGCATAGTCCCGGAGTTCAGGCATTTTCCCAACCCAATTATACTCCCCAAACCATAACACACACAAGCGCATATACGGACGCTGTCATAGGCGCGTGATCACAGTACAAATCTATGATATCCGCTCCTGCGTAATACAACACAGCTGAGTGTGAACATCTCGTGTCCAGGCAATGGCTTTGGGCTTCATCAACCAGATAAAACCGGTTAGGACAAGATAAAAGTGAAACTGTAATGTAACAGAACAGTGGCGTGGCTAGGGTATTTGACACCCGGTGCGGATAATTTACCGACAACCCCCCCCCCCCCCCCAAAAGTGTGCTGCAGCAAAAAATGGGTGTGGCCATGACATCACATGGGTGGGGCTAACTGTAATGTAACTGTGTACCAGTAAGGCAGTGCGATAATATAGGTAGCCATAATAGTTGCCCCCAGCATAGGTTAGATAGGTAGGTGCCGCCAGTATTTGTTAGTTAGGTAGGTGCCTCCAATATAGGTAGCCAGTATAGTTGCTAGGGATGGTCGGAATGCCAATTTCCGATTCCGCATTCCGCCATTGCCAATTACCGGTTCCGCTTTCCGCTACCAATTTCCGCATCCCAATGCGGAATTTCCGCCGGAAATTGTGGAAATTCCGCCCCAATTTAACATCGATTTTCTCAAAAACTGTAAGGTCTTTTTTGAAAACTTTTTTTGCATCTTGTTCAGAAGATTCTGTTTAACAAACCCTGAAAATTTGGTGTTTCTAGGACTTAAGGAGGCTTTGCTATTAACCACTAAAGTCAGCAGATTTTTACTGTAATGTAAAATGCAGAAAATAGGCAGATGCAGATTTTCTGCATTTTACATTATAGTAAAAATCCGCCGAATTTAGCTGTTAATAGCAAAGCCCCCGTAAGTTCTAGAAACACTAATTTTCAGGGTTTATTAAACTGAATTTTGTGAACAAGATGCAAAAAAAAAGTTTTCAAAAAGACCTTATAGTTTTTGAGAAAATCGATGTTAAAGTCGGTTGGAATTTCCGCGATTTCCGGCGGAAATTTCCGCGATTTCCGGCGGAAATCTGCCTACCGCACTTGCATTACCGATTTCCACATTCCAATGCGGAAATGCAATTTCCAAATCGGAATTTCGGTAATTGCATTTCCGCGGGATCCGAATTAGCATCCCTAATAGTTGCCAACAGTATAGGCTAGGTAGGTAGGTGCCCCAATACAGGTTAGATAAGTAGGTGTCCCCAGTATAAGTTAGTTAGGTAGGTGCCTCCAATATAGGTAGCCAGAATAGTTGCCCCCAGCATAGGTTAGATAGGTAGGGGCCCCCAGTATAGGTTAGTTAGGTAGGTGCCTCCAATATAGGTAGCCAGTATAGTTGCCACCGGTGTAGGCTAGCTAGGTAGGTAGGTGCCCCCAATACAGGTTAGATAAGTAGGTGCCCCAGTATAGGTTAGATAGGTAGCTGCCCCCCAGTATAGGTTAGATTAGATAGGTGCCCCCAGTATAGGTTAGATTAGATAGGTGCCCCCAGTATAGGTTAGATTAGGTAGGTGTCCCCCAGTATAGGTTAGATAGGTAGCTGCCCCCAGTATAGGTTAGATTAGGTAGCTGCTCCCCAGTATAGGTTAGATTAGGTAGGTGCCCCCCAGTATAGGTTAGATCAGGTAGGTGCCCCCAGTATAGGTTAGATTAGGTAGGTGCCCCCCAGTATAGGTTAGGTAGGTAGCTGTACCCTAGTATAGGTTAGATGGAGGAGGGAGTCAGCCGCAGGGACGGCAGCCCGACCTCTCCCTTCCTTCCTTCCTTCCTCTTCCTGGGACGCCCCCCGTGCTCCCCCCTCCAACTGCAGAGTTAGCACAGGGAAGCGCTGTAAATAGTTAGAGCTCACCTCCCTGGATTCAATCGCCACTCACTCGCCGCCAGGGTTGCTCGAATGGACCCAAATTCGGTTTGAGTGCTTCCGAATCCTGGTCAAATCCGGATTCGGCCGTGATCACGACCGTAGAATTCAATTCGAGTTTGCATCTGAGTCGTGATTAGAGGTGATTCGAACGGTTCGCCGGCGAACTGTTCCAGGCGAACTTGTAAAATAAGTAAGGGAGGGGAAAACACCGAGAGCCCGATATAGTGCAGTATGTTTTGTAAATATGGATGGAGATTAGTATAATGAGATTTATACTCACAAACGTGGGTCGCCCTCCAGGCAACCACCGCATAAGCAGGTGGGGAGACTAGAAACAGCCCCACCCAGGACCAAGAAGTCGCCCCCTGCAGCCCAGAAGAAGAAGGGGCCAATCCCCTCCACCAAGGGTGCACAACTTTGTGTAGCACGGATACAGAGGCGCCAAAAAGTGTAAAACAAGATAAAAAAAACTCTATAGAGGCGCTAAGCTGACAAACCCTGCACACAAGTGTTATGCTCCATTCCATAGCCTGATGAAGTGGGTTGAACCCGCGAAACGCGTTGCAAAACTGTTTGGAGTGTATGAATAAAAATTCTTTATGTGTTGAAAAATCACTTTTGGCGCCTCTGTATCCGTGTTACACAAAGTTGTTCCAGGCGAACTTTGGTGGTTCGCGTTCGCAGAGAACCGGGAACTTTTTTTAAAGTTCGGTTCGCCCATAGACTTTAATGGCCGCCGACTTTAACGGTTAATAGCAAAGTCCCCTTACATAGTAGAAACACCAAAATTGTTGGGAATGTTAAGTGGAATAGTGGGAACAAGAGGATTTTTTTTTTCAAAAAGACCTTATACTTTTTGAGAAAATCAATTTTAAAGTTTCAAAGTAAAATGAGCCGATTCATTAAAAAAAGAACCGATTCATAAAAAGAACCGGATGATTCAAGAACCGTTAATATAGCAGAGAATGCGTCCTGAGCAGGACGTGAAGCTGCCGGCTCCGCTGCTGTCTCTCCCCACCTGCCTGCACCTGTCACCCTCACCTAGCCTGGCACCCAGTGCACCCAAGTGAGAGTGACAGGTGAGGAGGTGGGGAGAGACAGCAGGAGCCGGCAGCTATGTGTCCAAAAGGAGGCATTCTCTGCTATGTGGGAGGCATCGGAGATCTTCAATCAACATATGGCAACATAAGAAGATACAGTTCGTTGGATCGTTTACCGTGGATATTGGCGTGGGAAAACTTTTTTAAAGGTACAGGTAAGTATTTATGGTTAATTTAGAATAATAAAATAGTTTTCTCGTGGTTGTGTTTTTATTTCATTTAACCCTTTGCGGAAATGGGTAAGGGGTACTTTGTACCTCTATACTCCTTTCTCCTGGGAGGGGGGTGGGCATCTGGGGTCCCCTTCTTAAAGGGGACTCCCAGATGCCACCATGAACAACCCCAGGGAGTCGTCGCCCCCACCTCCTCCTGGGGCACCGGAGGTGGGGAAGAGCCCCTTGTCCATGGATTGGACAAGGGCTCCGGGGGGGGAGGAGCCCCCTCCCCCCCCGGAGCCCCCCCATACCATGGCTCAGGGTGCGAAGCCCCAGTCTGCCGGGGCTCCGCATTCTGGCTATCCCATCCTGCATGTGGGACAAGGGGTTACAGAGGCTCGGGAGGGGGTACCCCACGCCATCTTTTTTTCCAGATTTCCCACACACAGCAAATAAAAAAAATAAAAACATTTTTTTAAAGGACTTCCGAGGCCACAAATGTGAAAAAAGTTAAATACCTTTTCATAATCACGGTGGCGTAGTGGTTAGCGCTCTCGCCTTGCAGCGCTGGGTCCCCGGTTCGAATCCCAGCCAGGGCACTATCTGCAAAGAGTTTGTATGTTCTCTCCGTGTCTGCGTGGGTTTCCTCCGGGCACTCCGGTTTCCTCCCACATTCCAAAAATATACAGATAAGTTAATTGGCTCACCCCTAAATTGGCCCTAGACTACAGTAATTACACTACATAATACATACATAGACATATGATAATAGTAGGGATTAGATTGTGAGCTCCTTTGAGGGACAGTTAGTGACAATACAATATATATATATACTGTACAGCGCTGCGTAAGATGTTGGCGCTATATAAATACTAAATAATAATAATAATAATAATCCATATCCATTGAGGACGCCATCCGCACCCTCCCGTTAATTCCGCCATGGCTCCAGCACTAATAATGGCCCTGGTTGAGTCCCGACCCCTCTGAATGGGTCGGGTTCTCAACTCAATCCCCCCTCAATATGGCCGCCACAGATTGCTCAGTCCGCATAGACGCGATTGCGGCTGCGCAGCTCTAGGTCCTCCTCCCGATGCGTCCGATGTATGCACGAATATTGATGACGCGGCGGGAGGAGGGCCTAGAGCTGCGCAGCCGCAATCACGCCTATGCAGACTGCACAGCAACGGCCATCTGTGGCGGCCATATTGAGGGGGGAATGAGAACCCGACCCGTTTGGAGGGGTCGGGGCCCCACCGGGCCGGTATTACTGCGGGAGTCATGGGGGAATGAACGGGAGGGAGCGGATGGCGTCCTCCATGGATCTGGATTATGAAAAGGTATTTAACTTTTTTCACATTTGTGGCCTCGGAAGTCCTTTAAATATTGTTTCCTGCTATCTTTTTAACATATCCTGCAAATTTGGTGTTGGTGGATGTAAGGGGCCTTTGCTATTAACTGCTAAAGTCGGCAGGTGATGATGATAACCAACCAGAATTATAGGGGTGCAAAAGTGCTGAATTCTGCCATAGGCTTCCATTAGGCTCCCGATTTCACTTTCAAAAATCTCAAATCTTTTCAAAGGGCTATAGCTCAGCAGTAGTGTTGGGCGAACATCTAGATGTTCGGGTTCGGGCCGAACAGGCCGAACATGGCCGCGATGTTCGGGTGTTCGACCCGAACTCCGAACATAATGGAAGTCAATGGGGACCTGAACTTTTGTGCTTTGTAAAGCCTCCTTACATGCTACATACCCCAAATTTACAGGGTATGTGCACCTTGGGAGTGGGTACAAGAGGAAAAAAAATTTAGCAAAAAGAGCTTATAGTTTTTGAGAAAATCGATTTTAAAGTTTCAAAGGGAAAACTGTCTTTTAAATGCGGGAAATGTCTGTTTTCTTTGCACAGGTAACATGCTTTTTGTCGGCATGCAGTCATAAATGTAATACATATAAGAGGTTCCAGGAAAAGGGACCGGTAACGCTAACCCAGCAGCAGCACACGTGATGGAACAAGAGGAGGGTGGCGCAGGAGGAGAAGGCCACGCTTTGAGACACAACAACCCAGGCCTTGCATGAGGACAAGAAGCGTGCGGATAGCAATTTGCATTTTGTCGCCATGCAGTCATAAATGTAATACAGATGAGAGGTTCAATAAACAGGGACCGGAAACGCTAACCCATCACAGATGTTCATTGTTCATGTTACTTGGTTGGGGTCCGGGAGTGTTGCGTAGTCGTTTCCAATCCAGGATTGATTCATTTTAATTTGAGTCAGACGGTCTGCATTTTCTGTGGAGAGGCGGATACGCCGCCGATCTGTGACGATGCCTCCGGCAGCACTGAAACAGCGTTCCGACATAACGCTGGCTGCCGGGCAAGCCAGCACCTCTATTGCGTACATTGCCAGTTTGTGCCAGGTGTCTAGCTTCGATACCCAATAGTTGAAGGGTGCAGATGGATTGTTCAACACAGCTACGCCATCTGACATGTAGTCCTTGACCATCTTCTCCAGGCGATCGGTGTTGGAGGTGGATCTGCACGCTTGCTGTTCTGTGTGCTGCTGCATGGGTGTCAGAAAATTTTCCCACTCCAAGGACACTGCCGATACCATTCCCTTTTGGGCACTAGCTGCGGCTTGTGTTGTTTGCTGCCCTCCTGGTCGTCCTGGGTTTGCGGAAGTCAGTCTGTCGGCGTACAACTGGCTAGAGGAGGGGGAGGATGTCAATCTCCTCTCTAAAGTCTCCACAAGGGCCTGCTGGTATTCTTCCATTTTGACCTGTCTGGCTCTTTCTTCAAGCAGTTTTGGAACATTGTGTTTGTACCGTGGATCCAGAAGGGTATAAACCCAGTAATTGGTGTTGTCCAGAATGCGCACAATGCGTGGGTCGCGTTCAATGCAGTCCTAGGCCGAAGAGGTCATAGCCTAGGGTCACAAAACCTGTTTATTGGGCAATTTCAATGGTGGCGAGTCTGACGTACATAAATCGCAGCAATGGCCGTTAGCAACGTCTGAATCTCACGAAATGTCTCATGCAGGTAGAAGACATATTGTTAGACTTGGGCTCCAAAGATGGGTTCCCTACATCTCTGCAAACCAGAGTTACAGGGCTCCAAATTTGGTAAAATCCCCCATAGGCTTTCATTGGGCCTCCTATTTACAGTTCCAAAATCTCACATCTTTTCAAAGGGCAATTACTCAGCAGTGGCAAATTTTCTAGCATTGTAGGGACCCTTAGGGGGAACATGACTGGTGAGTTTCGGGCCCCTAGGCCGAAGAGGTCATAGCCTAGGGTCACAAAAACCTGTTTATTGGGGCTATTTCAATGGTAGTGATGGTGACGTACATAAATCGCAGCAATGGCCGTTAGCAAAGTCTGAATCTCACGAAATGTCTCATGCAGGTAGAAGACATATTGTTAGACTTGGATTCCAAAGATGGGGTCCCTACATCTCTGCAAACCAGAGTTACAGGGGTCCAAAATTGGTAAAATCCCCCATAGGATTTCATTGGCTCCCTATTTCACTTTCCAAAATCTCACATCTTTTCAAAGGGCAATGGCTCAGCAGTACCAAATTTTCTAGCATTGTAGGGACCCTTAGGGGGAACATGACTGGTGAGTTTCGGGCCCCTAGGCCGAAGAGGTCATAGCCTAGGGTCACAAAACCTGTTTATTGGGCAATTTCAATGGTGGCGAGTCTGACGTACATAAATCGCAGCAATGGCCGTTAGCAACGTCTGAATCTCACGAAATGTCTCATGCAGGTAGAAGACATATTGTTAGACTTGGATTCCAAAGATGGGGTCCCTACATCTCTGCAAACCAGAGTTACAGGGGTCCAAAATTGGTAAAATCCCCCATAGGATTTCATTGGCTCCCTATTTCACTTTCCAAAATCTCACATCTTTTCAAAGGGCAATGGCTCAGCAGTACCAAATTTTCTAGCATTGTAGGGACCCTTAGGGGGAACATGACTGGTGAGTTTTGCCACTGCTGAGCCATTGCCCTTTGAAATGGTGTGAGATTTTGGAACGGTAAATAGGAGGCCCAATGAAAGCCTATGGGGGATTTTACCAATTTTGGACCCCTGTAACTCTGGTTTGCAGAGATGTAGGGACCCCATCTTTGGAATCTAAGTCTAACAATATGTCTTCTACCTGCATGAGACATTTCGTGAGATTCAGAAGTTGCTAACGGCCATGGCTGAGATTTATGTACGCCACCATCACTACCATTGAAATAGCCCAAATAAACAGGTTTTTGTGACCCTAGGCTATGACCTCTTCGGCCTAGGGGCCCGAAACTCACCAGTCATGTTCCCCCTAAGGGTCCCTACAATGCTAGAAAATTTGGTACTGCTGAGCCATTGCCCTTTGAAAAGATGTGAGATTTTGGAAAGTGAAATAGGGAGGCAATGAAATCCTATGGGGGATTTTACCAATTTTGGACCCCTGTAACTCTGGTTTGCAGAGATGTAGGGACCCCATCTTTGGAATCCAAGTCTAACAATATGTCTTCTACCTGCATGAGACATTTCGTGAGATTCAGACTTTGCTAACGGCCATTGCTGCGATTTATGTACGTCACCATCACTACCATTGAAATAGCCCCAATAAACAGGTTTTTGTGACCCTAGGCTATGACCTCTTCGGCCTAGGGGCCCGAAACTCACCAGTCATGTTCCCCCTAAGGGTCCCTACAATGCTAGAAAATTTGGTACTGCTGAGCCATTGCCCTTTGAAAAGATGTGAGATTTTGGAAAGTGAAATAGGGAGCCAATAAAATCCTATGGGGGATTTTACCAATTTTGGACCCCTGTAACTCTGGTTTGCAGAGATGTAGGGACCCCATCTTTGGAATCCAAGTCTAACAATATGTCTTCTACCTGCATGAGACATTTCGTGAGATTCAGACTTTGCTAACGGCCATTGCTGCGATTTATGTACGTCACCATCACTACCATTGAAATAGCCCCAATAAACAGGTTTTTGTAACCCTAGGCTATGACCTCTTCGGCCTAGGGGCCCGAAACTCACCAGTCATGTTCCCCCTAAGGGTCCCTACAATGCTAGAAAATTTGCCACTGCTGAGTAATTGCCCTTTGAAAAGATGTGAGATTTTGGAACGGTAAATAGGAGGCCCAATGAAAGCCTATAGGGGATTTTACCAAATTTGGAGCCCTGTAACTCTGGTTTGCAGAGATGTAGGGAACCCATCTTTGGAGCCCAAGTCTAACAATATGTCTTCTACCTGCATGAGACATTTCGTGAGATTCAGACGTTGCTAACAGCCATTGCTGCGATTTATGTACGTCAGACTCGCCACCATTGAAATTGCCCAATAAACAGGTTTTGTGACCCTAGGCTATGACCTCTTCGGCCTAGGACTGCATTGAACGCGACCCACGCATTGTGCGCATTCTGGACAACACCAATTACTGGGTTTATACCCTTCTGGATCCACGGTACAAACACAATGTTCCAAAACTGCTTGAAGAAAGAGCCAGACAGGTCAAAATGGAAGAATTCCAGCAGGCCCTTGTGGAGACTTTAGAGAGGAGATTGACATCCTCCCCCTCCTCTAGCCAGTTGTACGCCGACAGACTGACTTCCGAAAACCCAGGACGACCAGGAGGGCAGCAAACAACACAAGCCGCAGCTAGTGCCCAAAAGGGAATGGTATCGGCAGTGTCCTTGGAGTGGGAAAATTTTCTGACACCCATGCAGCAGCACACAGAACAGCAAGCGTGCAGATCCACCTCCAACACCGATCGCCTGGAGAAGATGGTCAAGGACTACATGTCAGATGGCGTAGCTGTGTTGAACAATCCATCTGCACCCTTCAACTATTGGGTATCGAAGCTAGACACCTGGCACAAACTGGCAATGTACGCAATAGAGGTGCTGGCTTGCCCGGCAGCCAGCGTTATGTCGGAACGCTGTTTCAGTGCTGCCGGAGGCATCGTCACAGATCGGCGGCGTATCCGCCTCTCCACAGAAAATGCAGACCGTCTGACTCAAATTAAAATGAATCAATCCTGGATTGGAAACGACTACGCAACACTCCCGGACCCCAACCAAGTAACATGAACAATGAACATCTGTGATGGGTTAGCGTTTCCGGTCCCTGTTTATTGAACCTCTCATCTGTATTACATTTATGACTGCATGGCGACAAAATGCAAATTGCTATCCGCACGCTTCTTGTCCTCATGCAAGGCCTGGGTTGTTGTGTCTCAAAGCGTGGCCTTCTCCTCCTGCGCCACCCTCCTCTTGTTCCATCACGTGTGCTGCTGCTGGGTTAGCGTTACCGGTCCCTTTTCCTGGAACCTCTTATATGTATTACATTTATGACTGCATGCCGACAAAAAGCATGTTACCTGTGCAAAGAAAACAGACATTTCCCGCATTTAAAAGACAGTTTTCCCTTTGAAACTTTAAAATCGATTTTCTCAAAAACTATAAGCTCTTTTTGCTAAATTTTTTTTTCCTCTTGTACCCACTCCCAAGGTGCACATACCCTGTAAATTTGGGGTATGTAGCATGTAAGGAGGCTTTACAAAGCACGAAAGTTCGGGTCCCCATTGACTTCCATTATGTTCGGAGTTCGGCCATGTTCGGCCCGAACCCGAACATCTAGATGTTCGCCCAACACTACACGTGACCCGTTCGGCCAATCACAGCGCTAGCCGAACGTTCGGGTAACGTTCGGCCATGCGCTCTTAGTTCGGCCATATGGCCGAACAGTTTGGCCGAACACCAGCAGGTGTTCGGCCGAACCCGAACATCACCCGAACAGGGTGATGTTCTGCAGAACCCGAACAGTGGCGAACACTGTTCGCCCAACACTACTCAGCAGTGGCAGATTTTCTAGCATTGTAGGGACTATTAGGGGGATCATGACTGGTGAGTTTCGGGCCCCTAGGCCAAAGAGGTCATAGCCTAAGGCAGGGGTGCCCACACTTTTTCGGCTCGCGAGCTACTTTAAAATTTGCCAAGCCCAGGAGATCTACCAACATTTAGGTAGCTAGGTATACGTGCCTTCAGTATAGGTAGATAGGTATAGGGGCCTTCAGTATAGTTAGCCAGGTATAGTGTAGTTAGGTGTAGGGACCTTCAGTATAGTTAGCCAGGTATAGTGTAGTTAGGTGTAGGGACCTTCAGTATAGTTAGCCAGGTATAGAGTAGTTAGGTGTAGGTGCCTTCAGTATAGTTAGCCAGGTATAGTGTAGTTAGGTATAGGGACCTTCAGTATAGTTAGCCAGGTATAGTGTAGTTAGGTGTGGGTGCCTTCAGTATAGTTAGCCAGGTATAGTGTAGTTAGGTGTAGGGACCTTCAGTATAGTTAGCCAGGTATAGTGTAGTTAGGTGTAGGGACCTTCAGTATAGTTAGCCAGGTATAGTGTAGTTAGGTGTAGGGACCTTCAGTATAGTTAGCCAGGTATAGTGTAGTTAGGTGTAGGGACCTTCAGTATAGTTAGCCAGGTATAGAGTAGTTAGGTGTGGGTGCCTTCAGTATAGTTAGCCAGGTATAGGTAGATAGGTATAGGGACCTTCAGTATAGTTAGCCAGGTATAGTGTAGTTAGGTGTAGGGACCTTCAGTATAGTTAGCCAGGTATAGTGTAGTTAGGTGTAGGGACCTTCAGTATAGTTAGCCAGGTATAGTGTAGTTAGGTGTAGGGACCTTCAGTATAGTTAGCCAGGTATAGAGTAGTTAGGTGTAGGTGCCACTCACCTCCCTCCAGTTCCAGCGGCGGTGTCTGGGGCTCCTTCTGGTCTCCCCCTCCTTCAGCCGCTCTGGCTAGAGTCAGTGCAGATGCGCGGCATAGAAGAAGACTCCGGCGATTGAAGGGGGTGGCGGGCAGCGTGCGCTGACGCATTGTGCCCAGCACCGCCTCCAGCTATGACGTCACGGCATCCTCCATTCCCGCTGCGCCGCCCCTCTCCTCTCTGCAGTAGAGAAGAAAACAGCGCTGGGCACCAAAACTAATGCTTGCTAATTTATTCCAGGATCATACAGACATACAAAGTAAGGGGGTAACAAACGATCTAACAGCCGTTTCGCGGGAGAAAAGTAGCCCGCTTCCTCAGAGATCAAGATAACAGAGCAGATTGTCCCCTTAAGTACTTAAAACAGTACGTGTTCACTCACCCAACCGCAGTACGCCGTCAGTTCGAACGCCCAGCGCGCGGGTACAAGGCCACGCCCCTTCCGGGAGCATCACAGGGCTCACTGAGCCAATCCAAGGCCAGGGCTTTCGCCCAATCACCCGCGTCCATCTGGGTCACATGGGTCTATCTGCGGCTGGGAAGTGATGGGAAAAGGAGGCGGAGACGGTTGCCTGGATACTTCTCTGTGTTGGTAAACACAGACGTCCTCAAGTCTCCAGCGTGCAGCATCGGGGGTTTGCCGAGCTCTCATCTCCAGTCCTATTTAGAAAAGGGGGGGGACTCTCTGTAAAGGTAGAAAAACAGAAAACACGTATAAGCATTTATAATCATTAAAAACAATGTCAAGATAGCTGACAGGTATACATACTGAGATCATAACGTTGCTAAAACATTATTAATACAACTATAAAAACCAGCTTAAAGGGGCACTCCTCATCAATTCTATACGGTTAGAGGCATCATGTGAAATTGTGGTTAATACTTCTCCAGGAAACAATACAATTCGTTTCTTTCATTCAGGCCTAATCTACCACATGCTTTTGATCTGGAGATCAATTTGGCTTCCTCCTGCCTCAACAATTTCTCGCGATCTCCACCCCTATGTGGCAGTTCCACTACTTTTAAACCCAGGAACCTCAAACGACCACTTACACCCCCATGCTCCTCCCACATGTGGGCAATCAATCGTGCAGCCCCCTTTTTGGTTTTTAACGAATTTACATGTTCCTGGAATCTAGTACAAAGTTGTCTTGTTGTCATCCCCACGTAAAAACGATTGCAGGGGCAGAGGATGGCATATACCACAAAGATTGATCGGCAATGGATAAAATCCTTGATTTTGAATCTTTCACCTCCCAGGACTACCTCTTTGCCTGGTATAAAGTTGGTGCAGTGGTTACAATTCCCACACTTGAAATTACCTGTGGGTCGAGATCCTGTGAGCCAATCAACCTGCCTCTGCTCCCGCAATTCACTACTAATTAGCAGATCGCCAATTGTCCGAGCCTTACGAAATGTAACCAGGGGTTTCTCCTGGATCAATGGGCTCAAATCTGGGGTTCCTTTTAGGTCCCCCCAGTTTTTGTGGATTGATGTGACGATCTGCTTAGCCATGGGGGAGAAGTCAAATACAAACGGGATTTTGGTGTTTTGTTCTCTTGATCCCTCTCTGTGGTCTACCTTCCTCTCTCTCCTGCCCCCTCTCTTTATCAACTCCTCTCTGCCACGCAATTTCGCTTTCTTAAAAGCTTGTACAACTAGATGCAGGGGGTAGCCTCTCAACAAGAAACGGATTCCCAATTCAAAACTTTGGCTTAGAAAGTCGTCCTCCTTGCTGTTGTTGCGTTTTAAACGTACAAACTGGCTGTATGGGATGGAATCTAAAACATGTCTAGGGTGGAAACTTGAATACAACAGTAAACTATTTGTAGCTGTTGGCTTGCGGTACCCCTTGGTCAGGAGTTTACCTTTTTCCGCAAAAATCGTTAAATCCAAGAATTCCAGACTACTTCCACCCCATACACCAGTAAATCTCATATGGAAATCATTACAATTGATCCATTTAATAAACTTCTCAAAGTATTCTCTAGTGCCCTTCCAGATTAACAGGACATCGTCCATGTATCTTAGCCAGGCGCCCATAGCGTGGCGGTACGGATTTTTGGGGTTATAAATTTGGTGCTTCTCCCACATCGCCAAGAAGATATTTGCGAAGGTGGGGGCTACCGATGTCCCCATTGCCACACCAGAGGCCTGTCTATACCACCTGTCGAGGAAAAGAAAAGCATTATGAGACAAAATGAAAAAGAGGCACTCCTCCACATAGGTAGACCAACACACATCTTTGCCTTCATCAATCAAAAAGTTACAAATCGTCCGAACCCCCAGTTTTTGTGGAATGCGAGTGTAGAGGCTTTCTACATCAATAGATACTAAATTGAAATCGTCCCTCCAATCGAGGTATGGCAGTTTTTGTAACACATCCACAGTGTCAGCAAGATAGGAAGGTATCTCCTTTAGAAAGGGACGTAATAAGTAATCCATATATTTAGAGAGGGGTTCGGTTAAGGAACCCCTGGCTGACACAATGGGGCGACCTGGTGGTTTCTCTACATTTTTGTGGACTTTCGGTAGAAAATACCACACCGGTTTTTTGGGGAAGGAGGGAAGAAGATCATCTCCCAATTTCTTGGATATCCATCCTTGTTCCACACCCCTCCGTAGTAAAGATTGTAGTAACTTTTGATACTGGAAAGTGGGGTCTCTAGGGAGTCTTTCATAAAAGCCATCTTCCCCCTCCAACTGTCTCAAAGCCTCACTCACATAATACTCACGTGACATAATCACTAGGTTTCCCCCTTTGTCAGCTTTTTTCACAACGATTTTGGGGTTCTCCTTTAGCCAATCTAATGCTCTCAGTTCCTCAACAGATAGGTTAGAATTCACCTTGGGGTATATCAGGGCCTTTAGATCTTCCTGAACTTTAAGATCAAATTTGTCTATTGCAGAGCCTGGTGTACTCGGGAATTCCCTTACCGACTTACACGGTCTAAAAGGTTGTCTTGATTCTCCTGAGGGTGTTGTTGTCATCTCCATTTCTGACGCTTCTCCCTCTTTTAACAAGGATAATAGATTCTTCAAATTTCCCAGGTCTTGTGTCGTCAGATCTGTATTTGGAAAGAATCCTAGGGCCCCGGTTGGCTCCACCGAAGTCAATGTAGTCTGTTTCCATGTTGCTTGCTGTACTGTTATATTTAATCTTCTCACAGCTCGGTAACAATCCAGCTCAAAGCTGAAGGGATCAAAGGATGTACTTAGGGCAAAGTTAAGTCCCTTAGACAGGAGACTTGAACAGCCCGATGGAAGGATTTCTCCCGACAGGTTAATGATCTGGAGGTCATCCGATACTCCCAGCTCCATTATTGTCTTCTCTAAAAATTTCCTTCCATGGGTGTAGCTCCTCCTCCAGGTCACCCGTTTCTCTTTCTGTCTTCCTGCGGTTTCTCCCTCCCCTCCGGATTCTCCGCCTAAAGGGAGTTCCACACATGTTTTATCGCCTTCTGGATGTTTCAGGGCCGATTTTCCTGGGGTGCCCGGGGTCCCCCTTCTTTGTTGTTGCTCGTCTGGACTAGAGTCTGAACCAGAATCGGTGGTCCAGTAACCTCTATTCTGTCTGCTGCGTTTCCTGCCTCTAGACCGACTTCTCGTATTCGATTGTCCCCAATCGAAAATATGACCTTTCGCAAAGTCCTCTTGGTCTCTTCTGAACTTTCTTAATTTTCGTTCTTTGATGCTATTTTGTATAGATGCAATACGATTATCGATTTTCTGCGTGATTTCCTGATATTGCTGGGGAGAGGTAAGTTTAGAAAGCTCCTTTTTGCAGGTATCTAGTTCGGCCACAGTTTTATTGTATTCCACCTCCGTACGATTAAGAACAATCATTTGGAGCTTCAATGCGTTGTCAAGTTGTTGCTCCTTCCACAATTTCATAAAGTCTGCGTCTGATTGATAATCAGCTGCCTCGCTGTAATTACGAAAACCTCTCGCTGCAATAACCTTGTCGTCGTACTTCTTGAGCGTTGCTACGGTCCAGAACAACTTGACCTCATGCTCTGATATACGATTTAATTTCTGTTCGACGACTTTTACCCCCAATGCTTTGCTAGCGTCTGTACCTTGCGCTGTATCTGTTAGGAATGTTAGCCAATCCGTTCGTCCGGCCAAAACAGCAGTGGGTCCTAGATTTACCCCAGTCGTAGGTATCTCCAGTGTCACTCCACCACTAGTGCTGGGGTTTAGTGTTGGGCGAACATCTAGATGTTCGGGTTCGGGCCGAACAGGCCGAACATGGCCGCGATGTTCGGGTGTTCGACCCGAACTCCGAACATAATGGAAGTCAATGGGGACCCGAACTTTTGTGGTTTGTAAAGCCTCCTTACATGCTACATACCCCAAATTTACAGGGTATGTGCACCTTGGGAGTGGGTACAAGAGGAAAAAAAAATTTAGCAAAAAGAGCTTATAGTTTTTGAGAAAATCGATTTTAAAGTTTCAAAGGGAAAACTGTCTTTTAAATGCGGGAAATGTCTGTTTTCTTTGCACAGGTAACATGCTTTTTGTCGGCATGCAGTCATAAATGTAATACATATAAGAGGTTCCAGGAAAAGGGACCGGTAATGCTAACCCAGCAGCAGCACACGTGATGGAACAGGAGGAGGGTGGCGCAGGAGGAGAAGGCCACGCTTTGAGACACAACAACCCAGGCCTTGCATGAGGACAAGAAGCGTGCGGATAGCATGCTTTGTACCACCATGCAGTCATAAATGTAATAAAGATAAGTGGTTCAATAAACAGGGACCACGCGGCAACGCTAACCCAGCAGCAGCACACGTGATGGAACAGGAGGAGGCGCAGGAGGAGAAGGCCACGCTTTGTGAGACACAACAACCCAGGCCTTGCATGAGGACAAAAAGCGTGCGGATAGCATGCTTTGTACCGCCATGTAGTCATAAATGTAATAAAGATAAGAGGTTCAATAAACAGGGACCACGCGGCAACGCTAACCCAGCAGCAGCAGCAGCAGCAGCACACGTGATGGAACAGGAGGAGGCGCAGGAGGAGAAGGCCACGCTTTGTGAGACACAACAACCCAGGCCTTGCATGAGGACAAAAAGCGTGCGGATAGCATGCTTTGTACCGCCATGTAGTCATAAATGTAATAAAGATAAGAGGTTCCATAAACAGGGACCGGCAACGGTAACCCAGCAGCAGCAGCAGCAGCAGCAGCACACGTGATGGAACAGGAGGAGGCGCAGGAGGAGAAGGCCACGCTTTGTGAGACACAACAACCCAGGCCTTGCATGAGGACAAAAAGCGTGCGGATAGCATGCTTTGTACCGCCATGTAGTCATAAATGTAATAAAGATAAGAGGTTCCATAAACAGGGACCGGCAACGGTAACCCAGCAGCAGCAGCAGCAGCAGCAGCACACGTGATGGAACAGGAGGAGGCGCAGGAGGAGAAGGCCACGCTTTGTGAGACACAACAACCCAGGCCTTGCATGAGGACAAAAAGCGTGCGGATATAGCAGCAATGCTTTTTGCCGCCATGCAGTCATAAATGTAATACAGATGAGAGGTTCAATAAACAGGGACCGGAAACGCTAAACCATCCCAGATGTTCATCGGTCATGTTACTTGGTTGGGGTCCAGGAGTGTTGCGTAGTCGTTTCCAATCCAGGATTGATTCATTTTAATTTGAGTCAGACGGTCTGCATTTTCTGTGGAGAGGCGGATACGCCGATCTGTGATGATGCCTCCGGCAGCACTGAAACAGCGTTCCGACATAACGCTGGCTGCCGGGCAAGCCAGCACCTCTATTGCGTACATTGCCAGTTCGTGCCAGGTGTCTAGCTTCATGCCCGGTTTCAGGTCCAGCGGTGCCAGCCACAAATCCGTCTGTTCCTTTATTCCCCTCCAAATTTCCTCCCCTGTGTGCTGCTTATCCCCAAGGCAGATCAGCTTCAGCAACGCTTGCTGACGCATGCCAACAGCTGTGCTGCACTGCTTCCACGATCCTACTGCTGCTGGTGCTGGGTTAGCATTTCCGGATGAGGTACAGCTTTGAGATGCGTTGGAGGAGAAGGAGTCAGAGAGGTAGGTGCTGCTGTTGTTATCCAGCTGTTTGCGGCGTGGGCAACACCCGCGCCGTAGCAGGTGAGGAATCGCTGCCAGGCTCCACAAGGTTCACCCAGTGCGCGGTAAGGGAGATGTATCGACCCTGGCCGAACGCACTCGTCCAGGTGTCAGTGGTGAGGTGAACCTTGCAGGCAACGGCATTCTTCAAGCTTCGGGTTATTTAGCTGACCACGTGCTCATGCAACTCAGGCACTGCAGAGCGCGCAAAGTGGTAGCGGCTGGGAACAACGTAACGTGGGATGGCCACTGACATCATGCCCTTGAAGCTGTTTGTCTCCACCACTCGATATGGCAGCATTTCGCAGGCCAGAAGCTTGGCTATGCTGGCTGGCTGTTACTGCCACGGCCCGGGGGTCATTTGCTGGCAATTTCCTCTTGTGCTCAAACATCTCAGAGACAGACAACTCAACCGTAGCGCTGCACACCGAAGGGCTGTTGGTTGTTGTGTTTGATGAACACTGGGAGACCTCAAGAGCACTAGTCCGGAAAGTGACAGTGTCAGCATCGTCTGATGTTTGTGAATGTTGTGAACCACGCAATGGCTGGGCTACTGCTGCTGCTGAGGCGGGTCTGGTGGTGAGTCTGGTGAACCCAAGGGAGGCAGTGTTGCTGGTGGTACCCTGTCCTGCCGCGTTTGCCCACAGAGTGGGATGTTTGGATAGAATGTGGCGGCTCATGCTGGTGGTGGAGAGGTTGTTAATACTTTTCCCCCTGCTCAGGCGGGTCTTGCACACCTTGCAAATCGCCATGGTAACATCCTCAGTGCAGTCTTCAAAGAAAGCCCAGACTTTAACTGGCTGAGGACTCGGACCTCGTGCGTGATGTGCTGGTGCTGCTTAACCCACTGCTGGACGCTTGAGAGGTCATCCAAGTAATTATCTGGTCCTGTTCTTTTGGATCTGTGAGGGTTGTTGTCCTGGACAACATGGGCAGTATTGAGTGGGTTTTCTTGGGTGCTCCCCTGTGGCCTGTACGTGAACCGTCAGGGGAAACACCTCTTCCCTTGCCCCTCCCTCTTTCACCGGATTTCTTCCTCATTTCACTTATCCTTAAAGTACACGCTGACTGGCAGCAGTACAGTGGCAGTACAGAAATGCTATACAGTGGTGGGTGAGCGGTGTACCACTATTGTCAGCAGTGACACAGAGCACAATGCTATACAGTGGCGGGTGAGCGGTGTACTACTGTTCCCAGCAGACACAGAGTGGAAGTAAACACAATGCTATATAGTGTGGCTGAGCCGTGTACACAGAGTGGCATTAAACACAATGCTATATAGTCTGCTATATAGTCACCCCGAACAGGGTGATGTTCTGCAGAACCCGAACAGTGGCAAACACTGTTCGCCCAACACTACTGGGAGGGAACGCAGATTTTAGTACCTAAACACACGATACAACATGTTTTCCGGGGTCGGACTCTGAGGCACATACAGATGGTCCCGATCATCATCCTCATCATACAACTCTTCTCCTGAGTCTGACCCACCCACCACCTCTGCCACCCCAACATCCCCAGACACAGACCCCTCATCGTCCTCAACATTAACTTGGGATGCTGGCCTGAGCCAGACCTCCTCCTCCACATCAGGCCCCATCATCTCCTCAATGGCAGCCCTCATTAATCGCTCTGGCGACGGACTGATGGACACAACGTTCTCCTCCGGGGAGGGCTGCTGCTGACCACTGGCTGCTGGGGTGGATGTTATAGCTTGCGTGGGGCGTTGGCTGTTGCTGTTGTTGGGAGTGCTGCTCACAGCGGAGGTCTCTGGGGAACTCATGTTGAGCTCATATAGTGGTTGACGGTGAGTGGAGTATTACTGATCCCAGCAATATACACACTGACTGGCAGAGTACGCAATGCTATATAGTGTGGCTGAGCGGTGTACACAGAGTGGCAGTAAACACAATGCTATATAGTCTGGCTGAGCGAGCGGTGTACTACTGTTCCCAGCAGAATCAGAGTGGCAGTAAACAATGGTATATAGTCTGGCTGAGCGGTGTACACAGAGTGTCAGTAAACAATGGTATATAGTCTGGCTGAGCGAGCGGTGTACTACTGTTCCCAGCAGAATCAGAGTGGCAGTAAACAATGGTATATAGTCTGGCTGAGCGGTGTACACAGAGTGTCAGTAAACAATGGTATATAGTCTGGCTGAGCGGTGTACACACAATGCTATATAGTCTGCTATATAGTGTCAGTAAACAATGGTATATAGTCTGGCTGAGCGAGCGGTGTACTACTGTTCCCAGCAGAATCAGAGTGGCAGTAAACAATGGTATATAGTCTGGCTGAGCGGTGTACACAGAGTGTCAGTAAACAATGGTATATAGTCTGGCTGAGCGAGCGGTGTACTACTGTTCCCAGCAGAATCAGAGTGGTAGTAAACAATGGTATATAGTCTGGCTGAGCGGTGTACACAGAGTGTCAGTAAACAATGGTATATAGTCTGGCTGAGCGGTGTACACACAATGCTATATAGTCTGCTATATAGTGTCAGTAAACAATGGTATATAGTCTGGCTGAGCGAGCGGTGTACTACTGTTCCCAGCAGAATCAGAGTGGCAGTAAACAATGGTATATAGTCTGGCTGAGCGGTGTACACAGAGTTTCAGTAAACAATGGTATATAGTCTGGCTGAGCGGTGTACACAGAGTGTCAGTAAACAATGGTATATAGTCTGGCTGAGCGGTGTACACAGAGTGGCAGTAAACACAATGCTATATAGTCTGGCTGAGCGAGCGGTGTACTACTGTTCCCAGCAGAATCAGAGTGGCAGTAAACAATGGTATATAGTCTGGCTGAGCGGTGTACACAGAGTGTCAGTAAACAATGGTATATAGTCTGGCTGAGCGGTGTACACAGAGTGTCAGTAAACAATGGTATATAGTCTGGCTGAGCGGTGTACACAGAGTGGCAGTAAACACAATGCTATATACTCTGGCTGAGCGAGCGGTGTACTACTGTTCCCAGCAGACACAGAACAGTGAACAGAATGCTATATAGTGTGGCTGAGCGAGCGGTGTACCACTATTCCCAGCAGACACAGAACAGTGAACAGAATGCTATATAGTGTGGCTGAGCGGGCGGTGTACCACTATTCCCAGCAGACACAGAACAGTGAACAGAATGCTATATAGTGTGGATGAGCGAGCGGTGTACCACTATTCCCAGCAGACACAGAACAGTAAACAGAATGCTATATAGTGTGGCTGAGCGAGCGGTGTACCACTATTCCCAGCAGACACAGAACAGTGAACAGAATGCT
Source organism: Hyperolius riggenbachi (assembly GCF_040937935.1). NCBI lineage: Eukaryota > Metazoa > Chordata > Amphibia > Anura > Hyperoliidae > Hyperolius > Hyperolius riggenbachi. Next base: position 241,348,595 of record NC_090656.1, read on the forward strand.
ATATAGTGTGGCTGAGCGAGCGGTGTACCACTATTCCCAGCAGACACAGAACAGTGCACAGAATGCTATATAGTGTGGCTGAGCGAGCGGTGTACCACTATTCCCAGCAGACACAGAACAGTAAACAGAATGCTATATAGTGTGGCTGAGCGAGCGGTGTACCACTATTCCCAGCAGACACAGAACAGTAAACAGAATGCTATATAGTGTGGCTGAGCGAGCGGTGTACCACTATTCCAAGCAGACACAGAACAGTGAACAGAATGCTATATAGTGTGGCTGAGCGAGCGGTGTACCACTATTCCCAGCAGACACAGAGTGGCAGTAAACAGAATGCTATATAGTGTGGCTGAGCGAGGTACACAGAGTGGCAGTAAACAGAATGCTATATAGTGTGGCTGAGCAAGCGGTGTACTACTATTCCCAGCAGACACAGAGTGGCAGTAAACAGAATGCTATATAGTGTGGCTGAGCGAGGTACACAGAGTGGCAGTAAACAGAATGCTATATAGTGTGGCTGAGCAAGCGGTGTACTACTGTTCCCAGCAGTGACACAATGACAGGGGGGACCCTGGCTAGCGTGGCTGGAGCGCGAACTACCCTGCCTGCCTACCCAAAGCTAAACCCACAGACAAATGGCGGAGATATGACGTGGTTCGGGTATTTATTTACCCGAACCACGTGACCGTTCGGCCAATCAGAGCGCGTTCGGGTCCGAACCACGTGACCCGTTCGGCCAATCACAGCGCTAGCCGAACGTTCGGGGAACGTTCGGCCATGCGCTCTTAGTTCGGCCATATGGCCGAACGGTTTGGCCGAGCACCGTCAGGTGTTCGGCCGAACTCGAACATCACCCGAACAGGGTGATGTTCTGCAGAACCCGAACAGTGGCGAACACTGTTCGCCCAACACTACTGGGGTTCTGCATCGGTGCTCAAGCGTAACAGGTATATACCAACCAGAAAGAAGTACAGGAAAGGAGAGCTGGCACTCGATGGTGGCTAACTGCAAGGTGATCCGGAAGAGCTCAGCGGTAATGTGCTCTCAGCTGTAGTGATTCATATGCAGTAGAGAAGAAAACAGCGCTGGGCACCAAAACTAATGCTTGCTAATTTATTCCAGGATCATACAGACATACAAAGTAAGGGGGTAACAAACGATCTAACAGCCGTTTCGCGGGAGAAAAGTAGCCCGCTTCCTCAGAGATCAAGATAACAGAGCAGATTGTCCCCTTAAGTACAGAAAACAGTACGTGTTCACTCACCCAACCGCAGTACGCCGTCAGTTTGAACGCCCAGCGCGCGGGTACAAGGCCACGCCCCTTCCGGGAGCATCACAGGGCTCACTGAGCCAATCCAAGGCCAGGGCTTTCGCCCAATCACCCGCGTCCATCTGGGTCACATGGATCTATCTGCGGCTGGGAAGTGATGGGAAAAGGAGGCGGAGACGGTTGCCTGGATACTTCTCTGTGTTGGTAAACACAGACGTCCTCAAGTCTCCAGCGGCAGCATCTGGGGTTTGCCGAGCTCTCATCTCCAGTCCTATTTAGAAAAGGGGGGGGTTGGTATATACCTCTCCTCTCTGCCTCTTCTGATTGGCTAGCGGCCGACAGGGGTGCAAAAGTGGTAAAATCCCCCATAGGCTTTCATTGGGTCTCTTATTTCACGTTCCAAAATCTCACACCATTTCAAAGGGCAATGGCTCAGCGGTGGCAAAACTCACCAGTCATGATCCCCCTAAGAGTCCCTACAATGGTAGAAAATGTGCCACTGCTCAGCCATCGCCCTTTGAAAAAATGTGAGATTTTGGATAGTGAAATAGGGAGCCGATAAAAGCCTATGGGGATTTTACTACTTTTGCACCCCTGTAACTCTGGTTTACAGAGATGTAGGGAACCCATTTTTGGAGTCCAAGTCTAACAATATGTCTTCTACCTGCATGAGACATTTCGTGAGATTCCGACGTTGCTAACGGCCATGGCTGCGATTTATGTACGTCAGAATCACCACCATTGAAATTGCCCAAATAAACAGGTTTTGTGACCCTAGGCTATGACCTCTTTGGCCTAGGGGCCCGAAACTCACCAGTTATGATCCCCCTATTAGTTCCTACAATGCTAGAAAATTTGCCACTGCTGAGCAATTGCCCTTTGAAAAGATGTGAGATTTTGGAACTGTAAATAGGAGGCCCAATGAAAGCCTATGGGGGATTTTACCAATTTTGAACCCCTGTAACTCTGGTTTGCAGAGATGTAGGGAACCCATCTTTGGAGTCCAAGTCTAACAATATGTCTTCTGCCTGCATGAGACATTTCGTGAGATTCAGACGTTGCTAACGCCATGGCTGCGATTTATGTACGTCAGAATCACCACCATTGAAATTGCCCAAATAAACAGGTTTTGTGACCCTAGGCTATGACCTCTTCGGCCTAGGGGCCCGAAACTCACCAGTTATGATCCCCCTAACAGTTCCTACAATGCTAGAAAATTTGCCACTGCTGAGCAATTGCCCTTTGAAAAAATGTGAGATTTTGGAAAGTGAAATAGGGAGCCAATGAAAGCCTATGGGGGATTTTACTACTTTTGCACCCCTGTAACTCTGCTTTACAGAGATGTAGGGAACCCATCTTTGGAGTCCAAGTCTAACAATATGTCTTCTACCTGCATGAGACATTTCGTGAGATTCAGATGTTGCTAACGGCCATGGCTGCGATTTATGTACGTCAGAATCACCACCATTGAAATTGCCCAAATAAACAGGTTTTGTGACCCTAGGCTATGACCTCTTCGGCCTAGGGGCCCGAAACTCACCAGTTATGATCCGCCTAACAGTTCCTACAATGCTAGAAAATTTGCCACTGCTGAGCCATAGCCCTTTGAAATGGTGTGAGATTTTGGAACTGTAAATAGGAGGCCCAATGAAAGCCTATGGGGGATTTTACTACTTTTCCACTCCTGTAACTCTGGTTTGCAGAGATGTATGGAACCCAACTTTGGAGTCCAAGTATAACAATATGTCTTCTACCTGCATGAGACATGTCGTGAGGTTCAGACGTTGCTAACGGCCATGGCTGAGATTTATGTACGTAAGCATCACTACCATTGAAATTGCCCAAATAAACAGGTTTTTGTGACCCTAGGCTATGACCTCTTCGGCCTAGGGGCCCGAAACTCACCAGTCATCTTCCCCCTAAGGGTCCCTACAATGCTAAAAAATTTGCAACTGCTGAGCCATTGCCCTTTAAAAAGATTTGGGATTTTTGAAAGTGAAATAGGGAGCCTAATGGAAGCCTATGGCAGAATTCAGCACTTTTACACCCCTATAATTCTGGTTGGTTATCATCACCTGCTGACTTTAGCAGTTAATAGCAAAGGCCCCTTACATCCTAGCAACACCAAATTTGCAGGATATGTTAAAAAGATAGCAGGAAACAATATTTAACCTCCTTGGCGGTAAGCCCGTGCTGAGCACGGGCTATGCCGCCGGAAGGCACCGCTCAGGCCCCCCTAGGCCGATTTGCATAATTTTTTTTTGCTACACACAGCTAGCACTTTGCTAGCTGCATGTGCAATCCGATCGCCGCCGCTATCCGCCGATCCGCCGCTATCCGTCGCTCTGCAGCTGCCCCCCCCCCCCCAGACCCCGTGTGCTGCCTGGCCAATCACTGCCAGGCAGCGCTGTGGGGTGGATTGGAGTCCCCTTTGACATCACGACGTCGATGACATCGGTGACGTCATCCCGCCCATCGCCATGGCGATGGGAGAAGCCCACCAGGAGATCCCGTTCTTTGAACGGGATCTCCTGATCTCCGATCGCCGGAGGCTTTGGGCTTTGCTGCCCCCTGGCGGATTTTAATAAACCGCCAGGAGGGTTAAATGACTTCCGAGGCCACAAATGTGAAAACAGTTAAATACCTTTTCATAATCCAGATCCATGGAGAACGCCATCCGCACCCTCCCGTTCATTCCCCCATGGCTCCCGCAGTAATACCGGCCCCGGTCGGGTCCCGACTCCCGACCCCTCCGAACAGGTCGGGTTCTCATTCCCCACTCAATATGGCCGCCACAGATTGCTGCGGCTGCGCAGTTCGCATAGACGCAATTGCACCTGCGCAGCTCTAGGCCCTCCTCCTGCCGCGTCATCAATATGCGTGCATACATCGGACGCATCGGGAGGAGGACCTAGAGCTGCGCAGCTGCAATCGCATCTATGGGGACGGCGCAGCAATCTGTGGCGGCCATATTGAGGGGGGAATGAGAACCCGACCCGTTTGGAGGGGTCGGGAATCGACCAGGGCCGGTATTACTGCGGGTGCTATGGCGGAATGAACGGGGGGGCACAGATGGCGTCCTCCATGGATCTGGATTATGAAATAGTATTTAACTTTTTTCATACTTGTGGCTTCGTAAGTCCTTTAAAAAAAAATATATATATATATATACAGTGGTGTGAAAAACGATTTGCCCCCTTCCTGATTTCTTATTCTTTTGCATGTTTGTCACACTTAACCTCCTTGCCAGTTATCCCGAGCTCAGCTCGGGGTAACCTGCCCAGGAGGATTTCTCAGGCCCCGCTGGGCCGATTTGCATAATTTTTTTTTCCTACACGCAGCTAGCACTTTGCTAGCTGCGTGTAGTACGCGATCGCCGGCGCTCGCCGCCGATTCGCCGCTACCCGCCGCGCCGAGCCGCCCCCCTCCCCCCCGCCCCAGACCCCTGCGCAGCCTGGCCAATCAGTGCCAGGCAGCGCTGAGGGGCGGATCGGGGTTCCCTGTGACGTCCCGACGTTGGTGACGTCATCCCGCCCCGTCGCCATGGCGACCGGGGAAGCCCTGCAGGAAATCCCGTTCTCAATGGGATTTCCTGCATACTCTGATCGCCGAAGGCGATCGGAGTGGGTGGGGGGACGCCGCCGCTCAGCGGCTATCATGTAGCGAGCCCTGGGCTCGCTACATGATTTAAAAAAAAAAAAAATTTAAAAGTGCGGCGCTGCCCCCTTGCCGGATTTTTAGACCGGCAAGGAGGTTAAAGAGACTCTGAAGCGAGAATAAATCTCGCTTCAGAGCTCATAGTTAGCAGGGGCACGTGTGCCCCTGCTAATCCGCCGCAATAGCGCCTCTAAACGGGGGTCCCTTCACCCCCAAACCCCCCACTGCGACACTTGGTCGCAGACTTAGTCGCTCCTGGAGGCAGGGCTAATGGCTGCAGCCCTGCCTCCAGTCGCGTCTATCAGCAGCGCATCGCCGCCTCTCCCCCGCCCCTCTCAGTGAAGGAAGACTGAGAGGGGCGGGGGAGAGGCGGAGATACACGCTGACAGACGCGCGTGGGGCAGGGCTGCGGCGGTTAGCCCTGCCCCAACCAGGAAGTGCTCCCCCGCTAAAATGAGGGGATTTGGGGGATCAGGGACCCCCGTTAAGCCGTGGGATAGCGGCGGTTTAGCAGGGGCACACATGCCCCTGCTAACTATGAGGTCTGAAGCGAGATTTATTCTCGCTTCAGAATCTCTTTAAATGTTTCTGCTCATCAAAAAACTTTAACTATTAGTCAAAGATAATATAATTGAACACAAAATGCAGTTTTAAATGATGGTTTTTATTATTTAGTGAGAAAAAAAACTCCAAATCTACATGGCCCTGTGTGAAAAAGTGATTGCCCCCCTGTGGTTTATCACACCTGAGTTCAATTTCTGTGGTCACCCCGAGGCCTGATTACTGCCACACCTGTTTCAATCAAGAAATCACTTAAATAGGAGCTATCTGACACAGAGAAGTAGACCAAAAGCACCTCAAAAGCTAGACATCATGCCAAGATCCAAAGAAATTCAGGAACAAATGAGAACAAAAGTACTGTAATTGAGATCTATCAGTCTGGTAAAGGTTATAAAGCCATTTCTAAAGCTTTGAGACTCCAGTGAACCACATTGAGAGCCATTATCCACAAATGACAAAAAACATGGAACAGTGATGAACCTTCCCAGGAGTGGCCGGCCGACCAAAATTACCCCAAGAGTGCAGAGAAAACTCATCCGAGAGGCTACAAAAGACCCCAGGACAACATCTAAAGAACTGCAGGCCTCACTTGCCTCAATTAAGGTCATTGTTCATGACTCCACCATAAGAAAGAGACTGGGCAAAAACAGCCTGCATGGCAGATATCCAAGGCGCAAACCACTTTTAAGCAACAAGAACATTAAGGCTCATCTCAATTTTGATAAAAAAAACATCTTATTGATTGCCAAGACTTTTGGGAAAATACCTTGTGGACCGACAAGACAAAAGTTGAACTTTTTGGAAGGTGCGTGTCCTGTTACATCTGCCGTAGAAGTAACACAGCATTTCAGCAAAAGAACATCATTCCAACAGTAAAATATGGTGGTGGTAGTGTGATGGTCTGGGGTTGTTTTGCTGCTTCAGGACCTGGAAGGCTTGCTGTGATAGATGGAACCATCAATTCTACTATCTACCAAAAAATCCTGAAGGAGAATGTCCGGCCATCTGTTCGACAACTCAAGCTGAAGCGATCTCGGGTGCTGCAGCAGGACAATGACCCAAAACACACCAGCAAATCCACCTCTGAACGGCTGAAGAAAAACAAAATGAAGACTTTCGCAGGGGGGCTCAGCGCATCTCTGAGCTGAGGCCATTCAGGGGCGGCCTGGTGATGCGCTGATCCCACTTTTTCTGCGCAATTCTTAATTTTACTGGTAGCGCGCCCAGGCTATGCATATGCACAGGTAGGTTTAGTTAGTGTTAGGTCCCCTCCCATGGAGGAAAGACTTCTACGACAGTGGGAGGGACAAGTACCTAACAATTGCAAATTGTTAGTGAAACTAACATCCTCCAAGTGGTAGACAGGTCATGTGTGTGCTCATTGTGTATTTGAATCCCATGAGTGGGGTGTGCACTTTTTTGCAGGTAAGCACTCATCTGTTTTTAAGTAGCGCTGTTCATTTCTTTGCTGAAAATGAAGACTTTGGAGTGGCCTAGTCAAAGTCCTGACCTGAATCCTATTGAGATGTTGTGGCATGACCTTAAAAAAGCGGATCATGCTAGAAAACCCTCAAATAAAGCTGAATTACAACAATTTTGCAAAGATGAGTGTGCCAAAATTCCTCCAGAGCGCTGTAAAAGACTCGTTGCAAGTTATCTCAAACGCTTGATTGCAGTTATTGCTGCTAAGGGTGGCCCAACCAGTTATTAGGTTCAGGGGCAATTTCTTTTTCACACAGGGCCATGTATGTTTTGAGTTTTTTTTCTCACTAAATAATAAAAACCATCATTTAAAACTGCATTTTGTGTTCAATTTTGTTATCTTTGACAAATAGTTAACGGTTTTTGATGAGCAGAAACATTTAAATGTGACAAACATGCAAAAGAATAAGAAATCAGGAAGGGGGGAAATAGTTTTTAACACCACTGTATATATATATATATATATATATATATATATATATATATATATATATATATATATATATATATATATATATATATATATATATATATATATATTGTAATAAGTAGTTTTGGTGTTTTAATCTTCGAGTAATCTAAATATGTGATGATTTGAACTCTCTGCATAGCTAGGGCCCTGCTGTGGTGAGAAGGATAATTATCTATATTGGATATGACGCGATTGAGATATCAAAGCTATAGATCAATTATATATGTGATATTGATAAGCTTGATTGAAAAGAAATCTTCTATTATCTAGGTTAGGAGTACTAGGCTTTAGTGGGAATTAACATAAGATTTTGTTCACGATGTCTGTAAAGTGAACTTCCCCCACACTTGGTATGTATAGGACAACCTTCCCCCATAAAGGTAATTAGAGCATGTTGTTTCCATCATTGGGGGCAGGGTATCCATTTCTCAAGCCATAGTAGAACAGAGAGGCTGTTGGAATACCAGTTTCAGCCAGAATAGAAGTGCTTTCTTTGTGATAAAATGAACAGTTAATTGAAGTAGCTAGATTCAGTAGTCGACCAATAGAAACTACAGCATTATTTGAACAGACCATCCAAAGATAGGATTGTAATGCATTTTGGGATCCTCCCATTTCATTATGTAAGGAGTTTTAGGTGGGAATGGGTCATTCCTGCTTCTTCCAGCCTCATACACACACACATACACACACACACATACATTTCCACATACATGCAAACACGCAAGCTATAACAAAAGGTTTTTTTATTAATATACTTACAGATTACTCAGCAATCAATTTGTTCATATTTTGTAATCATTTATAATGTAACTAAGATTTGTACCTTTATTGATTTATTTTTGAATATTCATGGAAAATCAATAATGTTAAATAAACAACCACATCTTTTTAAATGATTTACTCTGGTCTCTGAAAGACTTTGTTCTTAAATTACAAATCCCATTTTTAACATTTTGGCTCGTCAGCCAGTCGTAAATGAAGATTAACTCAGCCATAGATCGTAAGCTCGTTTCAAAACGGGGGAACGAGAAAGGAAGCTGGGTATTTTTGAAACTATTTTTGCGATTGAATCTGAAGCAAGGGATGAGACCAGACCAGAGACGAATGATGGTCCTCCATAAGATGTGGGTGATACCAGAAGTCTGTCTGCATAAGGTGACTATGCTTTATTCCATGTTGAATTAGCTAAAAGTTTTAAAAGTCAGATTCGCGTTATCCAAAGTTATTAAAGATTATTTGTTAGTTAATAAGGGAAATAGTTATTAAAAGTTCGCTAAAATGAATAGCAGGCAAAAGGAATGTTCTTCTTATTCCTATGTAAAATGCCTTATTGGTAGCAGACAGGATGCAGACTTCGTTAATGGTGTTGTTTATTTAAAGATGCAGATATTCTTGATTACAGAGCTGCAAGCTAAACGTGGAAAAAAATGGTTTAAATTGAAGCTTTTGATAGTGTAATTGGATCATAGAAGCAAAACTTACCATAATGGCTTCTATAAGTAAAATAAGGATTTTATATTTATTTTTAATTGACCACTTGTGTAAAAGAAAATGTATAGACCATGAATAAGTGACAGTTTATATAAAAAGGAATTATATCTGTAATAGTGGTTTATTAGAAGCGCAGTAATCTTGAAAGCCAGGGAAAAATAAATTGTTTCTGGGTATTTAAAAGTGATGTTTTATGAATTGGTTTCTATTTTGACAAGCAGCAGCAGCAGCAGCATGTCTCATATGACAGCTATTCTAATTGGAGTGTAAAATCATTGCAGATGTCACATAAAAGTTTTTGTATTGCACGCTATATATGTTATGAAAATTTCATTCAAGTTTCAGAGTTGTTGTCCTATTTTTCCATTTGAGTTTTGATAAAAAGTATAAATATAGTCATTAATATTATAATTGATATTAAAAAAAAATTAATTAATTAAAATGAGCTTATTATAATGTTGCATAGGAGAATCATCATCATATCTTGATGATAGACATATCTGCTTCTGTATTAGAGGATTGATGAGGATATTGTGATAAGAGTTAGCATTCATAAGTAAGATGTGATTGCTTGTGTCCACAGATGACAGATATATATTGTAACAATCGATTTACACAAAAGTTGATAAAATAAGTTTTTTTAAGTTATAGGTTTAGTCAGGAGGATATTCTTAGTGAGTTTATTGTGAAATAAAGAGATTTGGTTTAATTTTGATGAAATAAAGCTTAATTGTTGCAAATAACGATTGCATCAATTACATAAGAATTTGATCTGTAATGTGTAAAATGAATTTGGTAGCTCATGACTATAGTTATTACATTTAGATGATTTTGACACTTTATAAAGGTAAAAATATATTTTAAAAGTCAATATGTGTGCTCAGTCTGATGTGAGTGATGATTGGAAATATGATCAGATTATGATATGTATTGAATGCTCAGTCCCATAAGTGATTGGTCATGAATAAGTATATCCTTATACTTATATATGCATTATTTTTGTAAAGATCTGTTTTTCTTTACCAGAAGAGAAATGGAAATTTATGAAAATAAAATTGATGAATGGTGACAGGTGGTTTCATATCTTTTTCCGGTCAGAGGTGTGAAATCAGATGTACCAGTTCAAATTATTGGTATACAAGGGACTTGGTGTTGGTGTATCAAATATCTGAAATAAAATTGTATACTTTGATCATTGCTGTAGATTAATAATACAGTAATGTATGCACTGATATTTTAGACTGTACACAATATATTCAAATTCAAGGAAATTTAAAAATTAAACGTTTAAAGGACAACAGGTTAAAGCAGAACTCTGATAAAAGTTATTGTTTGTTTATTCTATATGTGCTTATGTGATAATGTTTTTTATTTCCCCTTTTATGATTTGGTGTACACATGTATTCTATCTCCTTAATTATTAAATTTTGTTTCCTAAGAAGTATGTGAAGAAAATTAGAGATGGTGGTGATTTCCTTCCTTTCTGTAAATTGATGAAAATTGAGGTACAATATTGAATGGGATATTGGATTTAAAAGTAATTCGAGTATCAGTTATTTATAGGAAAGTGGATTTCATGTTTCCTTGAGTTTATTTTGGATACTAGCAATTGGTTACATCAGTTGCAATGTATTTTAGTAAGATTAGGTCATTTTAAATAAAAATTAAAGAAAGGTTTCAAGTCAAGTTTTTTTAGTGACATAGAAATGTTTTAGCAGAAGCTGTTAGGGAGATGCTTTCGTCTGTTTGTATAAGAAACAGTGGCATCTATGTTAAGCGAGAGTAGGGTTAATTAAGAACAGCTGGAGTCCTGTAATCTGAAGCCATTTGCAGTCACTGAAACTGCATGAGTTAAGATACATCAGAAGTATTAGTAGACATTGTATTGATCATTTTTGAGATATTATTGTGTAAGAAATGTAAAGGTATCATTTAGTTTACTTGCAATTTGCACACACACACAGCAGGTAGACTAGCACATGAGATTAGCATGTTATGTAAATGCACACACACATATTAACATGCTATTACACATTTACATAAGAGAATATAACTTTGTTGTCCTCACAATAAAGTGTGAAGGATGTTTCAGGGGTCTAGTCCTGGAAAAAGAAGTGAGTGGACTCACCCTACAAACCTCTGCGCGGTGCGGCCAAAAATGGGCGTGGTTAAGCATAGCGTGGGCGTGGTCATGGGTGGGGCCAAATATACATGGCCTTAGTGGTATAAAAGGTCTGCCAGGGGAAGTTTGAGCTCTGTCGTAGAGTATCCCCAAAAAGTAGATGTAATCTGGCAGCATTTCACCAAAAATACACAATCTGGGAGAGGTTCCTCCAAAATACAGACAATATGGCAGTGGTTCCCCCAAAATAGACAATCTGGCAGCAGCAGTTCCCCCAACATACACATAATCTGGAAGCAGTTCCCCCAAATACGTGAAACCTGGTAGTGGATCACCCAAAATACACATAACGCCCAAAATACATATAATCTGGCAGTAGTGGTCCCCCAAACATACACAATCTGGCAGCAGTTCCCCAAAATACACGTAATCTGGCAGCAGACGTTCCCCCAACATACACATAATCTGGAAGCAGTTCCCCCAAATACGTGAAACCTGGTAGTGGATCACCCAAAATACATGTAACACCCAAAATACATGTAATCTGGCAGTAGTGGTCCCCAACATACACAATCTGGCAGCGGTTCCCCAAAATACACGTAATCTGGCATCAGCGGTTCCCCAAAAATACAGATCTGACAGCAGTTCTCCCAAAATAGGTACCCCCAGTATAGCTAGCCAGGTCTATATGTGTCCCCAGTATAAGTAGCCATGTGTATAGTTGTCCCCAGAATAGGTGGCCAGATGTAGAGATGTCACCAGAATAGGTAGCCAGGTGTATAGATGTCCTTAGAATAGGTGGTCAGGTGTAAAGATATTCCCAGAATAGGTGGCCAAGTGTATAGATGTCCCCAGAATAGGTAGCCAGGTCTATAGGTGTCCCCAGTATAGCCAGGTGTCCCCAGTATATCTAACCAGGTGTTCAGGTGTCCCCAGTATAGCCAGGTGTATAGGTGCCCCCAGTATAGCCAGGTGTATAGGTGTCCCCAGTATAGCCAGGTGTATAGGTGTCCCCAGTATATGTAGCCAGGTGTATATGTGCCCAGTATATGTAGCCAGGGGTATATGTGCCCACTATATGTAGCCAGGTGTATAGTGGCCCCAAGTATATGTAGCCAGGTGTTTAGTGGCCCCCAGTATATGTAGCCAGGTGTATAGTGGCCCCCAGTATATGTAGCCAGGTGTATAGTGGCCCCCAGTATATGTAGCCAGGTGTATAGTGGCCCCCAGTATATGTAGCCAGGTGTATAGTGGCCCCCAGTATATGTAGCCAGGTGTATAGTGGCCCCCAGTATATGTAGCCAGGTGTATAGTGGCCCCCAGTATATGTAGCCAGGTGTATAGTGGCCCCCAGTATATGTAGCCAGGTGTATAGTCACACCCAGTATATGTAGCCAGGTGTATAGTGGCCCCTAGTATATGTAGCCAGTTGTCCTCCTCCCCCCCGGCTGGAGGGGAGCAGCGCAGCAGAGAGGAGCATTGTGCGCAGCGTGGGGAAGGGCGGACGTTTCCCCCCCCCCATCCCTCACCTTGGGGCTCCTCTCCCTGGCTCTCCCCTCCATAAAGATGCGGCGGCGGTGGCTTGCGGCGGTGACTGGCAGCAGCATCGGTGGGCGGGACTTACCTCCTCCAGTGTTCCGGGTGGACGCTGTGCATGCCGCTGCTCTGGTCTAGTGAAGACCAGAGCAGCGGCACGCACAGCGTCCACCCGGAACACTGGAGGAGGTAAGTCCCGCCCACCGATGCCGCTGCCAGTCACCGCCGCCAGCCACCGCCGCCGCATCTTTATGGAGGGGAGAGCCAGGGAGAGGAGCCCCAAGGTGAGGGATGGGGGGGGAAATGTCTGCCCTTCCCCACGCTGCGCACAATGCTCCTCTCTGCTGCGCTGCTCCCCTCCAGGGTGCTAGGGGGGACGGCGTTCACTTTCCAAAAAAAGTAAGTGGACGCCGTCCCCCCGCGTTCACGCAGGACTCGACCCCTGGTTTTAAGATGGCATTGTGTTTTTTTATTTTATTGAGCTTTATTTTAGGTTTATCTAAGGTTCATGTTTATTAGATAAACGAGATTTATTAAAGTTCATGGTTTGTGTCCTCATCAAAGGATTGCAATTTAGACAATGTCATATGAAGTTGTTTGTTCAAAGGTGGAACAAAAGTTTAAAGTTATTTTCTTGAGATATTGATACCATATTTTTGTTTATAGAAGTATCTCTAAAGATTGATTGACGAAAAAGGTCACATGCAGAGATGGCGAAGATTACAAGGCTTTCACATGCTAATGAGCCTATTGAGATGAGATTCCATGCTTCCATTGATAAAGGAATGAAAGGAGGTTTACTGCCTGAAGACATTGAAGAGTTTTTTTACCCCCTTCCTTTTTCATGAACTGAACTGAAAATCTAATCTCTTTACACACATAATTTTTAATTCATTTGACACACATGAAAAAGACATTTTCATTTTTATTTTGGTGTTTTGAGTTCAATTGTTTGTTTTGTTTGTTACAGAACAGGGTTAGGTTATATGTGATGTTTTCATAAAACAATGAAAAAGTTTAGGGAAAAATATTGATAATAAAAGGTTTTTTAAGGAAAGTTTTTTTTAATCCAATAACCTATAGATCCAATCTTTTTTTTAAAATAAGGTAATTTTTTTTTATTAATGTTTGGAAATTGATATTTTTGATGGACAGGGGTTTCCATAATATATCTTGTATGCAAGGTTATTTTGAGAATTTGATTGTAATATTAGAAAAGGAATATGATTTAATATTTTTAATTTTGATTAATAATGGAAACAATATTTGATTAGGATATGTTTGAAGCGTCAAACTATATATATTTTAGATATTTCCAAACAATAATACAATTTTTTTAAGGAGATATGACATAATTGAAGAATACAGGTATACATTAATTCATGTTGATTTGGGATAAATAAGTGATATGAATTCCATCAATATGAGTGTATAACATATTAATGATATTAGTAGCGGGAAGGCAATACATTTGATTATTAGGTAATCCAGTTAATTATATACATTATTATAATTGTTTTATTAAAAAAGGGTTTTATGATCATTTTAAGATGGAAGGAAAAGTTATGAAATTCAAAGTATAGATTTGTCATCATGCTTGCATGTTTAGTTTAAGGGTATTAGTTTAATTTTATGAAGAATCTACCATTCTTGTCAAAGGTAAAATTTCCTATACTACAAGAAGTGAAAGGGTTAACACACACTGATTCAATTACATATGAAAGAACAAAAGAAGTTGCTGTTAAAGTTAAGTCCAGCAAGGCAGAGGTTAAGAGTTTTTTTTTCCCTTAGTGTTCATTCACAAGGGATGTATGAAGAGCATATATATGCAATTAGTTTAAATAAAGTTATTGGTTTGTCTAAAAATTTAGAGGTAGCAAATTTTGAATGCAATTATAAGTGAAAGATGACAGAATACGACTGTTATATTTTAACTAAATTTTTGATAATGATAAAATTATACAAAGATGTATTTATAGAAGTGAAAGTAATTTTAATATATGATTTAACTTCTATAAAGGGGGAAATGTAATAAGTAGTTTTGGTATTTTAATCTTCGAGTAATCTAAATATGTGATGATTTGAACTCTCTGCATAGCTAGGGCCCTGCTGTGGTGAGAAGGATAATTATCTATATTGGATGTGACGCGATTGAGATATCAAAGCTATAGATCAATTATATATGTGATATTGATAAGCTTGATTGAAAAGAAATCTTCTATTATCTAGGTTAGGAGTACTAGGCTTTAGTGGGAATTAACATAAGATTTTGTTCACGATGTCTGTAAAGTGAACTTCCCCCACACTTGGTATGTATAGGACAACCTTCCCCCATAAAGGTAATTAGAGCATGTTGTTTCCATCATTGGGGGCAGGGTATGCATTCCTCAAGCCATAGTAGAACAGAGAGGCTGTTGGAATACCAGTTTCAGCCAGAATAGAAGTGCTTTCTTTGTGATAAAATGAACAGTTAATTGAAGTAGCTAGATTCAGTAGTCGACCAATAGAAACTACAGCATTATTTGAATAGACCATGCAAAGATAGGATTGTAATGCATTTTGGGATCCTCCCATTTCATTATGTAAGGAGTTTTAGGTGGGAATGGGTCATTCCTGCTTCTTCCAGCCTCATACACACACACATACATTTCCACATACATGCAAACACGCAAGCTATAACAAAAGGTTTTTTTTATTAATATACTTACAGATTACTCAGCAATCAATTTGTTCATATTTTGTAATCATTTATAATGTAACTAAGATTTGTACCTTTATTGATTTATTTTTGAATATTCATGGAAAATCAATAATGTTAAATAAACAACCACATCTTTTTAAATGATTTACTCTGGTCTCTGAAAGACTTTGTTCTTAAATTACAAATACCATTTTTAACATATATATTATTTTTATGTGCTGAGTGTGGGAAATCGGAAAAAATAAATGACGTAGGGTCCCCCCTCCTGAGCCACTGTAACCCCTTGTCCCCCATGCAGGCTGGGATAGCCAGAATGCGGGGCCCCGGCCGACTGGGGCTTCGCACCCTGAGCTATACCAGCCCGCATGGTTCATGGTATGGGGGGCTCCGGGGGGGGGAGGGGCAGCCAAGCCTTCCCCTTCCCCTCCCCGGAGCCCTTGTCCAATCCATGGACAAGGGGCTCTTCCCCACCTCCGGTGCCCCAGGAGGAGGTGGGGGCGACGACTCCCTGGGGGGGGGTTCATGGTGGCATTGGGGAGTTCCCTTTAAGAAGGGGACCCCAGATGCCCACCCTCTCCAAGGAGAAATGAGTATAGAGGTAACCCTTACCCATTTCCACAAAGGGTTAAATGAAATAAAAACACAACCACAAAAAAAAGTCCTTTAATTTTCTTAATTAACAAGAAATACTTACCTGTACCTTTTAAAAAAATTTCCCACGCCAATATCCTCGGTAATTGATCCAACAAACTGTATCCTCTTATGTTGCGATCTTCTATTAAGTTGATTGAAGATCTCTGAAGCCCCCCACCCACATAGCAGAGAATGCGTCCTTTTGGATGCATAGCTTCTAGCTCCCGCTGTCTCTCCCCACCTGCCTGCCTGAACCTGTCAACCCCCACCTAGGCTGGCACCCAGTGCACCCATGTGCACTGGGTGCCAGCCTAGGTGGGGGTTGACAGGTGCAGGCAGGTGGGGAGAGACAGCAGCGGGAGCCAGCAGCTTCACGTCCTTCCGAGGACGCATTCTCTGCTATACTAACGGCTCATGAATGAGCCGGATCTTTTTAATGAATCGGTTCTTTTTTTATGAATCGACTCTTTTTTTTTTACTTTAAAATCGATTTTCTCAAAAACTATAAGGTCTTTTTGAAAAAAATGTTTTCCTCTTGTTCCCACTGTTCTTCTTAACATTCCCAGTAATTTTGGTGTTGCTAGCTTTTACAGGGCTTTGCAATTAACCATTAAAGTTGGCGGGGGTATATTTTCCCACGGTCAGAAGGAGAATTTACATTGAAACTTTAAAATTGATTTTTTCAAAAACTATAAGGTCTTTTTGAAAAAAAAACAAACCTTTTATTCTTACTGTTCTTCTTAACATTTTCTGCAAGTTTGGTGTTTCTAGCTTTTAAAGCGGCTTTGCTATTAACTGCTAAAGTCGGCGGGCGCTTAATTTTCCCACGGTCAGAAGGAGTTACTTTAAAATTGATTTTCTCAAAAACTATAAGGTATTTTTGAAAAAAAAAATTCCCCTCTTGTAGTCACTGAAAGATTTCAGGTGTTAGACACCTTGAAACATCTTTTCCATCACTTTCCTGGCCAGCATTAATGTTTCTAGTTGTCAAAGTTCGCCTCCCCATTGAAGTCTATTGCGGTTCGCGAACTTTTCCGCGAACCGAACCTTCCGCGGAAGTTCGCGAACCTAAAATCAGAGGTTCGGCCCATCACTAGTCGTGATCACGAATTGAATACGGATCATGAGTGGTAATCACAAATGGCCTTAAAGCATCATGTTTTTGTTAAAGAAAAAGCATAATTAGATATATGTGGAGGTGTAATAATAATAATAATAATAAAAAAAAAAAAAAATTAAAATCGATGGAAAACTCCTCCTCCTCCTCTTCTTCATTTTTTTGTTCTTATTCTTCCTCTTGTACCCAACTTAATGTACCCAACTTCACCTCTCCAGACAATCAAAAGGTCGTCGATGTACCGTACCACACAACATCCTTCAGTAGATGGCAGGTTCCCCCAAAAACATGGCATTCCTCCCACCACCCCATATACAAATTTGCAAGGAAGGTTGAGAATTTGGCGCCCATAGAGGCTCTCCCCGCCTCTGGAGGAAAAACCTGCCGTCAAACATGAAGTTGGTGTGGGCCAGGAGGTACACGACGGCCATGAGGATAAACGTCTGAAGATCAGCAGAATACTCTGAATACCTGGCGAGGTGACACTCGAGCGCCCTTAATGCCAGGTTGTTTGGAATACAGGAGTACAGGGACTTAGCGTCCACTGTAACCCATGAAAATCCGACTTCTCACTTCATGCATCCCATGCTCGCCAATAGGTGTTTTGTGTCCTTGACATATCCCAGAAGGCGTGTAACCTCCTCTGTCCCTGTCCAGCCAGCACAGCAGTAGGTGCCTGCAGCCAGCAGCAGAAGCAGGCCCCCAGCAGACCTGCGGTCTCTGACCCGGATGGTGGTCTACATGGGGTCCTTCAGGGGGCTCAACATCGAGGCCCCTGTGGACCCCATGGAGTACTGGGTCAAGCGCTTGGAGATCTGGAGGGAGCTGGCGCAGTACGCCCTGGAAGTCTTGTCTTGCCCCCCTTCCAGCGTGCTGTCCGAGAGATGCTTCAGTGCGGCTGGTGGCATGGTCACGGAGAACCACTCGTCTGTCCCCAGAGTCTGTGGACAGACTGACATTTCTGAAGATTAACCAGGTCTGGATTGAAGGTGAGTGCCTGGCCCCTGTTGTCGGCAAGAGGGGGACATGAGGCGGCTTGGAATCTCTTTTGCACACCAACCTTCAGTCTCCTGCTAATTAGGCCTTTTGGGGGGGGGGGGGGTTGCTGTGGTACCACTGCTAGGTGCCATGGCCCATGTTGCCTGCTGCCACATATGTTATCCCTCCTACTGCTGCTTCTTCCTCCTGCTATCTGTGTTCCTACCGTCAAGGTCCACACAATTATGCGCTGCTCCCACTAACTATTACACCTTCTAAATAGCTACTACTGGGATGCAGACTGTGCTGTCCGAGTTGTGGTGAGAACTGAACTGCGGCTGTACGACCACTTTCTAGAACCTCAAGGTTGTTTATATTTGTTTGTGTCGTGGTACCACCGCTAGGTGCCATGGCCTATTATTGCCTGCTGCCACATGTTACTCCTCCTGCTCCTCCTCCTGCTGCTGCTTTTACCTCCTGCTGTCTGTGTTCCCACCGCAAGGGTCCAAGGTGCTGCTGCCATGCGCCACTAGCTATTACGCCACTACAATAGCTATACATTGTTGTAAAAAAAAATAATTCTGAGGTGTCTGGGTTGAAAACTGTGCTGTCCCAGTTGTGTATTGGACACAATGTGGGCTTAACGACTGCTGTCTGGATCCTCCTGATGTTTGCTCGGTGTTATATTTACAGCCGTGCTACCACCGCTAGATGCCATGGCCCATTATATTGCCTGCTGCCACACGTTATTCCTCCTCCTCC